>NW_028227472.1:132045-183106 GCF_978045245.1 Mus caroli | reverse complement strand
GTGCATTTCGTTTAATGCGGGTTTTTCAGTAAATTCTAAGTTTTTCTGTGCAACTCACTCATATACAATGTACTACACTGTGCATTTCGTCTAATGCGGGTTTTTCAGTAAATTCTAAGTTTTTCAGTTCAACTCACTCATATACAATGTACTACACTGTGCATTTCGTCTAATGCGGGTTTTTCAGTAAATTCTAAGTTTTTCAGTGCAACTCACTCATATACTATGTACTACACTGTGCATTTCGTCTAATGCGGGTTTTTCAGTAAATTCTAAGTTTTTCAGTGCAACTCACTCATATAATATGTACTACACTGTGCATTTCGTCTAATGCGGGTTTTTCAGTTAATTCTAAGTTTTTCAGTGCAACTCACTCATATACAATGTACTACACTGTGCATTTCGTCTAATGCGGGTTTTTTCAGTAAATTCTAAGTTTTTCAGTGCAACTTACTCATATACTATGTACTACACTGTGCATTTCGTCTAATGCGGGTTTTTTCAGTAAATTCTAAGTTTTTCAGTGCAACTCACTCATATACAATGTACTACACTGTGCATTTCGTCTAATGCGGGTTTTTCAGTAAATTCTAAGTTTTTCAGTGCAACTCACTCATATACAATGTACTACACTGTGCATTTCGTCTAATGCGGGTTTTTCAGTAAATTCTAAGTTTTTCAGTGCAACTCACTCATATACTATGTAGTACACTGTGCATTTCGTCTAATGCGGGTTTTTCAGTAAATTCTAAGTTTTTCAGTGCAACTCACTCATATACAATTTACTACACTGTGCATTTCGTCTAATGCGGGTTTTTCAGTAAATTCTAAGTTTTTCAGTGCAACTCACTCATATACAATGTACTACACTGTGCATTTCGTCTAATGCGGGTTTTTCAGTAAATTCTAAGTTTTTCAGTGCAACTCACTCATATACAATGTACTACACTGTGCATTTCGTCTAATGCGGGTTTTTCAGTAAATTCTAAGTTTTTCAGTGCAACTCACTCATATACTATGTACTACACTGTGCATTTCGTCTAATGCGGGTTTTTCAGTAAATACTAAGTTTTTCAGTGCAACTCACTCATGTACAATGTACTACACTGTGCATTTCGTCTAATGCGAGTTTTTCAGTAAATTCTAAGTTTTTCAGTGCAACTCACTAATATACAATGTACTACACTGTGCATTTCGTCTAATTCGGGTTTTTCAGTAAATTCTAAGTTTTTCAGTGCAACTCACTCATATACAATGTACTACACTGTGCATTTCGTCTAATGCGGGTTTTTCAGTAAATTCTAAGTTTTTCAGTGCTACTCACTCATATACTATGTACTACACTGCATTTTGTCTAATGCGGGTTTTTCAGTAAATTCTAAGTTTTTCAGTGCAACTCACTCATATACAATGTACTACACTGTGCATTTCGTCTAATGCGGGTTTTTCAGTAAATTCTAAGTTTTTCAGTGCAACTCACTCATATACTATGTACTACACTGTGCATTTCGTCTAATGTGGGTTTTTCAGTAAATTCTAAGTTTTTCAGTGCAACTCACTCATATACTATGTAGTACACTGTGCATTTCGTCTAATGCGGGTTTTTCAGTAAATTCTAAGTTTTTCAGTTCAACTCACTCATATACAATGTACTACACTGTGCATTTCGTCTAATGCGGATTTTTCAGTAAATTCTAAGTTTTTCAGTGCAACTCACTCATATACTATGTACTACACTGTGCATTTCGTCTAATGCGGGTTTTTCAGTAAATTCTAAGTTTTTCAGTGCAACTCACTCATATAATATGTACTACACTGTGCATTTCGTCTAATGCGGGTTTTTTCAGTTAATTCTAAGTTTTTCAGTGCAACTCACTCATATACAATGTACTACACTGTGCATTTCGTCTAATGCGGGTTTTTCAGTAAATTCTAAGTTTTTCAGTGCAACTCACTCATATACTATGTACTACACTGTGCATTTCGTCTAATGCGGGTTTTTCAGTAAATTCTAAGTTTTTCAGTGCAACTCACTCATATACAATGTACTACACTGTGCATTTCGTCTAATGCGGGTTTTTCAGTAAATTCTAAGTTTTTCAGTGCAACTCACTCATATACTATGTACTACACTGTGCATTTCGTCTAATGCGGGTTTTTCAGTAAATTCTAAGTTTTTCAGTGCAACTCACTCATATACTATGTAGTACACTGTGCATTTCGTCTAATGCGGGTTTTTCAGTAAATTCTAAGTTTTTCAGTGCAACTCACTCATATACAATGTACTACACTGTGCATTTCGTCTAATGCGGGTTTTTCAGTAAATTCTAAATTTTTCAGTGCAACTCACTCATATACAATGTACTACACTGTGCATTTCGTCTAATGCGGGTTTTTCAGTAAATTCTAAGTTTTTCAGTGCAACTCACTCATATACTATGTACTACACTGTGCATTTCGTCTAATGCGGGTTTTTCAGTAAATTCTAAGTTTTTCAGTGCAACTCACTCATATACTATGTACTACACTGTGCATTTCGTCTAATGCGGGTTTTTCAGTAAATTCTAAGTTTTTCAGTGCAACTCACTCATGTACAATGTACTACACTGTGCATTTCTTCTAATGAGTGTTTTTCAGTAAATTCTAAGTTTTTCAGTGCAACTCACTCATATACTATGTACTACACTGTGCATTTCGTCTAATGCGGGTTTTTCAGTAAATTCTAAGTTTTTCAGTGCAACTCACTCATATACTATGTACTACACTGTGCATTTCGTCTAATGCGGGTTTTTAAGTAAATTCTAAGTTTTTCAGTGCAACTCACTCATATACTATGTACTACACTGTGCATTTCGTCTAATGCGGGTTTTTCAATAAATTCTAAGTTTTTCAGTGCAACTCACTCATATACTATGTACTACACTGTGCATTTCGTCTAATGCGGGTTTTTCAGTAAATTCAAAGTTTTTCAGTGCAACTCACTCATATACAATGTACTACACTGTGCATTTCGTCTAATGCGGGTTTTTCAGTAAATTCTAAGTTTTTCAGTGCAACTCACTCATATACAATGTACTACACTGTGCATTTCGTCTAATGCGGGTTTTTCAGTAAATTCTAAGTTTTTCAGTGCAACTCACTCATGTACTATGTACTACACTGTGCATTTCGTCTAATGCGGGTTTTTCAGTAAATTCTAAGTTTTTCAGTGCAACTCACTCATATACAATGTACTACACTGTGCATTTCGTCTAATGCGGGTTTTTCAGTAAATTCTAAGTTTTTCAGTGCAACTCACTCATATACAATGTACTACACTGTGCATTTCGTCTAATGCACGTTTTTCAGTAAATTCTAAGTTTTTCAGTGCAACTCACTCATATACAATGTACTACACTGTGCATTTCGTCTAATGCGGGTTTTTCAGTAAATTCTAAGTTTTTCAGTGCAACTCACTCATAGACAATGTACTACACTGTGCATTTCGTCTAATGCGGGTTTTTCAGTAAATTCTAAGTTTTTCAGTGCAACTCACTCATAGACAATGTACTACACTGTGCATTTCGTCTAATGCGGGTTTTTCAGTAAATTCTAAGTTTTTCAGTGCAACTCACTCATATACAATGTACTACACTGTGCATTTCGTCTAGCGGGTTTTTCAGTAAATTCTAAGTTTTTCAGTGCAACTCACTCATATACAATGTACTACACTGTGCATTTCGTCTAATGCGGGTTTTTCAGTAAATTCTAAGTTTTTCAGTGCAACTCACTCATATACTATGTACTACACTGTGCATTTCTTCTAATGCGGGTTTTTCAGTAAATTCTAAGTTTTTCAGTGCAACTCACTCATATACAATGTACTACACTGTGCATTTCGTCTAATGCGGGTTTTTCAGTAAATTCTAAGTTTTTCAGTGCAACTAACTCATGTACTATGTACTACACTGTGCATTTCGTCTAATGCGGGTTTTTCAGTAAATACTAAGTTTTTCAGTGCAACTCACTCATATACAATGTACTACACTGTGCATTTCGTCTAGCGGGTTTTTCAGTAAATTCTAAGTTTTTCAGTGCAACTCACTCATATACAATGTACTACACTGTGCATTTCGTCTAATGCGGGTTTTTCAGTAAATTCTAAGTTTTTCAGTGCAACTCACTCATATACTATGTACTACACTGTGCATTTCGTCTAATGCGGGTTTTTCAGTAAATTCTAAGTTTTTCAGTGCAACTCACTCATATACAATGTACTACACTGTGCATTTCGTCTAATGCGGGTTTTTCAGTAAATTCTAAGTTTTTCAGTGCAACTAACTCATGTACTATGTACTACACTGTGCATTTCGTCTAATGCGGGTTTTTCAGTAAATTCTAAGTTTTTCAGTGCAACTCACTCATATACAATGTACTACACTGTGCATTTCGTCTAATGCGGGTTTTTCAGTAAATTCTAAGTTTTTTAGTGCAACTCACTCATATACAATGTACTACACTGTGCATTTCGTCTAATGCGGGTTTTTCAGTAAATTCTAAGTTTTTCAGTGCAACTCACTCATATACAATGTACTACACTGTGCATTTCGTCTAATGAGGGTTTTTCAGTAAATTCTAAGTTTTTCAGTGCAACTCACTCATAAACAATGTACTACACTGTGCATTTCGTCTAATGCGGGTTTTTCAGTAAATTCTAAGTTTTTCAGTGCAACTCACTCATATACAATGTACTACACTGTGCATTTCGTCTAATGCGGGTTTTTCAGTAAATTCTAAGTTTTTCAGTGCAACTCACTCATATACTATGTACTACACTGTGCATTTCGTCTAATGCGGGTTTTTCAGTAAATACTAAGTTTTTCAGTGCAACTCACTCATGTACAATGTACTACACTGTGCATTTCGTCTAATGCGAGTTTTTCAGTAAATTCTAAGTTTTTCAGTGCAACTCACTCATATACAATGTACTACACTGTGCATTTCGTCTAATTCGGGTTTTTCAGTAAATTCTAAGTTTTTCAGTGCAACTCACTCATATACTATGTACTACACTGTGCATTTCGTCTAATGCGTGTTTTTCAGTAAATTCTAAGTTTTTCAGTGCAACTCACTCATATAATATGTACTACACTGTGCATTTCGTCTAATGCGGGTTTTTCAGTAAATTCTAAGTTTTTCAGTGCAACTCACTCATATACAATGTACTACACTGTGCATTTCGTCTAATGCGGGTTTTTCAGTAAATTCTAATTTTTTCAGTGCAACTCACTCATATACTATGTAGTACACTGTGCATTTCGTCTAATGCGGGTTTTTCAGTAAATTCTAAGTTTTTCAGTGCAACTCACTCATATACAATGTACTACACTGTGCATTTCGTCTAATGCGGGTTTTTCAGTAAATTCTAAGTTTTTCAGTGCAACTCACTCATATACAATGTACTACACTGTGCATTTCCTCTAATGCGGGTTTTTCAGTAAATTCTAAGTTTTTCAGTGCAACTCACTCATATACAATGTACTACACTGTGCATTTCGTCTAATGCGGGTTTTTCAGTAAATTCTAAGTTTTTCAGTGCAACTCACTCATATACAATGTACTACACTGTGCATTTCGTCTAATGAGGGTTTTTCAGTAAATTCTAAGTTTTTCAGTGCAACTCACTCATATACTATGTACTACACTGTGCATTTCGTCTAATGCGGGTTTTTCAGTAAATTCTAAGTTTTTCAGTGCAACTCACTCATGTACAATGTACTACACTGTGCATTTCGTCTAATGAGTGTTTTTCAGTAAATTCTAAGTTTTTCAGTGCAACTCACTCATATACTATGTACTACACTGTGCATTTCGTCTAATGCGGGTTTTTCAGTAAATTCTAAGTTTTTCAGTGCAACTCACTCATATACAATGTACTACACTGTGCATTTCGTCTAATTCGGGTTTTTCAGTAAATTCTAAGTTTTTCAGTGCAACTCACTCATATACTATGTACTACACTGTGCATTTCGTCTAATGCGGGTTTTTCAGTAAATTCTAAGTTTTTCAGTGCAACTCACTCATATACTATGTACTACACTGTGCATTTCGTCTAATGCGGGTTTTTCAGTAAATTCTAAGTTTTTCAGTTCAACTCACTCATATACAATGTACTACACTGTGCATTTCGTCTAATGCGGGTTTTTCAGTAAATTCTAAGTTTTTCAGTGCAACTCACTCATATACTATGTACTACACTGTGCATTTCGTCTAATGCGTGTTTTTCAGTAAATTCTAAGTTTTTCAGTGCAACTCACTCATATAATATGTACTACACTGTGCATTTCGTCTAATGCGGGTTTTTCAGTAAATTCTAAGTTTTTCAGTGCAACTCACTCATATACAATGTACTACACTGTGCATTTCGTCTAATGCGGGTTTTTCAGTAAATTCTAATTTTTTCAGTGCAACTCACTCATATACTATGTAGTACACTGTGCATTTCGTCTAATGCGGGTTTTTCAGTAAATTCTAAGTTTTTCAGTGCAACTCACTCATATACAATGTACTACACTGTGCATTTCGTCTAATCTGGGTTTTTCAGTAAATTCTAAGTTTTTCAGTGCAACTCACTCATATACAATGTACTACACTGTGCATTTCCTCTAATGCGGGTTTTTCAGTAAATTCTAAGTTTTTCAGTGCAACTCACTCATATACAATGTACTACACTGTGCATTTCGTCTAATGCGGGTTTTTCAGTAAATTCTAAGTTTTTCAGTGCAACTCACTCATATACAATGTACTACACTGTGCATTTCGTCTAATGCGGGTTTTTCAGTAAATTCTAAGTTTTTCAGTGCAACTCACTCATATACAATGTACTACACTGTGCATTTCGTCTAATGCGTTTTTCAGTAAATTCTAAGTTTTTCAGTGCAACTCACTCATATACAATGTACTACACTGTGCATTTCGTCTAATGAGGGTTTTTCAGTAAATTCTAAGTTTTTCAGTGCAACTCACTCATATACAATGTAGTACACTGTGCATTTCGTCTAATGCGGGTTTTTCAGTAAATTCTAAGTTTTTCAGTTCATCTCACTCATATACAATGTACTACACTGTGCATTTCGTCTAATGCGGATTTTTCAGTAAATTCTAAGTTTTTCAGTGCAACTCACTCATATACTATGTACTACACTGTGCATTTCGTCTAATGCGGGTTTTTCAGTAAATTCTAAGTTTTTCAGTGCAACTCACTCATATAATATGTACTACACTGTGCATTTCGTCTAATGCGGGTTTTTCAGTTAATTCTAAGTTTTTCAGTGCAACTCACTCATATACAATGTACTACACTGTGCATTTCGTCTAATGCGGGTTTTTCAGTAAATTCTAAGTTTTTCAGTGCAACTCACTCATATACTATGTACTACACTGTGCATTTCGTCTAATGCGGGTTTTTCAGTAAATTCTAAGTTTTTCAGTGCAACTCACTCATATACAATGTACTACACTGTGCATTTCGTCTAATGCGGGTTTTTCAGTAAATTCTAAGTTTTTCAGTGCAACTCACTCATATACTATGTACTACACTGTGCATTTCGTCTAATGCGGGTTTTTCAGTAAATTCTAAGTTTTTCAGTGCAACTCACTCATATACTATGTAGTACACTGTGCATTTCGTCTAATGCGGGTTTTTCAGTAAATTCTAAGTTTTTCAGTGCAACTCACTCATATACAATGTACTACACTGTGCATTTCGTCTAATGCGGGTTTTTCAGTAAATTCTAAATTTTTCAGTGCAACTCACTCATATACAATGTACTACACTGTGCATTTCGTCTAATGCGGGTTTTTCAGTAAATTCTAAGTTTTTCAGTGCAACTCACTCATATACTATGTACTACACTGTGCATTTCGTCTAATGCGGGTTTTTCAGTAAATTCTAAGTTTTTCAGTGCAACTCACTCATATACTATGTACTACACTGTGCATTTCGTCTAATGCGGGTTTTTCAGTAAATTCTAAGTTTTTCAGTGCAACTCACTCATGTACAATGTACTACACTGTGCATTTCGTCTAATGAGTGTTTTTCAGTAAATTCTAAGTTTTTCAGTGCAACTCACTCATATACTATGTACTACACTGTGCATTTCGTCTAATGCGGGTTTTTCAGTAAATTCTAAGTTTTTCAGTGCAACTCACTCATATACTATGTACTACACTGTGCATTTCGTCTAATGCGGGTTTTTAAGTAAATTCTAAGTTTTTCAGTGCAACTCACTCATATACAATGTACTACACTGTGCATTTCGTCTAATGCGGGTTTTTCAATAAATTCTAAGTTTTTCAGTGCAACTCACTCATATACTATGTACTACACTGTGCATTTCGTCTAATGCGGGTTTTTCAGTAAATTCTAAGTTTTTCAGTGCAACTCACTCATATACAATGTACTACACTGTGCATTTCGTCTAGCGGGTTTTTCAGTAAATTCTAAGTTTTTCAGTGCAACTCACTCATATACAATGTACTACACTGTGCATTTCGTCTAATGCGGGTTTTTCAGTAAATTCTAAGTTTTTCAGTGCAACTCACTCATATACTATGTACTACACTGTGCATTTCGTCTAATGCGGGTTTTTCAGTAAATTCTAAGTTTTTCAGTGCAACTCACTCATATACAATGTACTACACTGTGCATTTCGTCTAATGCGGGTTTTTCAGTAAATTCTAAGTTTTTCAGTGCAACTAACTCATGTACTATGTACTACACTGTGCATTTCGTCTAATGCGGGTTTTTCAGTAAATTCTAAGTTTTTCAGTGCAACTCACTCATATACAATGTACTACACTGTGCATTTCGTCTAATGCGGGTTTTTCAGTAAATTCTAAGTTTTTTAGTGCAACTCACTCATATACAATGTACTACACTGTGCATTTCGTCTAATGCGGGTTTTTCAGTAAATTCTAAGTTTTTCAGTGCAACTCACTCATATACAATGTACTACACTGTGCATTTCGTCTAATGAGGGTTTTTCAGTAAATTCTAAGTTTTTCAGTGCAACTCACTCATATACAATGTACTACACTGTGCATTTCGTCTAATGCGGGTTTTTCAGTAAATTCTAAGTTTTTCAGTGCAACTCACTCATATACAATGTACTACACTGTGCATTTCGTCTAATGCGGGTTTTTCAGTAAATTCTAAGTTTTTCAGTGCAACTCACTCATATACTATGTACTACACTGTGCATTTCGTCTAATGCGGGTTTTTCAGTAAATACTAAGTTTTTCAGTGCAACTCACTCATGTACAATGTACTACACTGTGCATTTCGTCTAATGCGAGTTTTTCAGTAAATTCTAAGTTTTTCAGTGCAACTCACTCATATACAATGTACTACACTGTGCATTTCGTCTAATTCGGGTTTTTCAGTAAATTCAAAGTTTTTCAGTGCAACTCACTCATATACTATGTACTACACTGTGCATTTCGTCTAATGCGGGTTTTTCAGTAAATTCTAAGTTTTTCAGTGCAACTCACTCATATACTATGTACTACACTGTGCATTTCGTCTAATGCGGGTTTTTCAGTAAATTCTAAGTTTTTCAGTGCAACTCACTCATATACAATGTACTACACTGTGCATTTCGTCTAATGCGGGTTTTTCAGTAAATTCTAAGTTTTTCAGTGCAACTCACTCATATACTATGTACTACACTGTGCATTTCGTCTAATGCGTGTTTTTCAGTAAATTCTAAGTTTTTCAGTGCAACTCACTCATATAATATGTACTACACTGTGCATTTCGTCTAATGCGGGTTTTTCAGTAAATTCTAAGTTTTTCAGTACAACTCACTCATATACAATGTACTACACTGTGCATTTCGTCTAATGCGGGTTTTTCAGTAAATTCTAAGTTTTTCAGTGCAACTAACTCATGTACTATGTACTACACTGTGCATTTCGTCTAATGCGGGTTTTTCAGTAAATTCTAAGTTTTTCAGTGCAACTCACTCATATACAATGTACTACACTGTGCATTTCGTCTAATGCGGGTTTTTCAGTAAATTCTAAGTTTTTTAGTGCAACTCACTCATATACAATGTACTACACTGTGCATTTCGTCTAATGCGGGTTTTTCAGTAAATTCTAAGTTTTTCAGTGCAACTCACTCATATACAATGTACTACACTGTGCATTTCGTCTAATGAGGGTTTTTCAGTAAATTCTAAGTTTTTCAGTGCAACTCACTCATATACAATGTACTACACTGTGCATTTCGTCTAATGCGGGTTTTTCAGTAAATTCTAAGTTTTTTAGTGCAACTCACTCATATACAATGTACTACACTGTGCATTTCGTCTAATGCGGGTTTTTCAGTAAATTCTAAGTTTTTCAGTGCAACTCACTCATATACAATGTACTACACTGTGCATTTCGTCTAATGAGGGTTTTTCAGTAAATTCTAAGTTTTTCAGTGCAACTCACTCATATACAATGTACTACACTGTGCATTTCGTCTAATGCGGGTTTTTCAGTAAATTCTAAGTTTTTCAGTGCAACTCACTCATATACAATGTACTACACTGTGCATTTCGTCTAATGCGGGTTTTTCAGTAAATTCTAAGTTTTTCAGTGCAACTCACTCATATACTATGTACTACACTGTGCATTTCGTCTAATGCGGGTTTTTCAGTAAATACTAAGTTTTTCAGTGCAACTCACTCATGTACAATGTACTACACTGTGCATTTCGTCTAATGCGAGTTTTTCAGTAAATTCTAAGTTTTTCAGTGCAACTCACTCATATACTATGTACTACACTGTGCATTTCGTCTAATGCGGGTTTTTCAGTAAATTCTAAGTTTTTCAGTGCAACTCACTCATATACTATGTACTACACTGTGCATTTCGTCTAATGCGGGTTTTTCAGTAAATTCTAAGTTTTTCAGTGCAACTCACTCATATACAATGTACTACACTGTGCATTTCGTCTAATGCGGGTTTTTCAGTAAATTCTAAGTTTTTCAGTGCAACTCACTCATATACTATGTACTACACTGTGCATTTCGTCTAATGCGTGTTTTTCAGTAAATTCTAAGTTTTTCAGTGCAACTCACTCATATAATATGTACTACACTGTGCATTTCGTCTAATGCGGGTTTTTCAGTAAATTCTAAGTTTTTCAGTGCAACTCACTCATATACAATGTACTACACTGTGCATTTCGTCTAATGCGGGTTTTTCAGTAAATTCTAAGTTTTTCAGTGCAACTCACTCATATACTATGTAGTACACTGTGCATTTCGTCTAATGCGGGTTTTTCAGTAAATTCTAAGTTTTTCAGTGCAACTCACTCATATACAATGTACTACACTGTGCATTACGTCTAATGCGGGTTTTTCAGTAAATTCTAAGTTTTTCAGTGCAACTCACTCATATACAATGTACTACACTGTGCATTTCGTCTAATGCGGGTTTTTCAGTAAATTCTAAGTTTTTCAGTGCAACTCACTCATATACTATATACTACACTGTGCATTTCGTCTAATGCGGGTTTTTCAGTAAATTCTAAGTTTTTCAGTGCGACTCACTCATGTACAATGTACTACACTGTGCATTTCGTCTAATGAGTGTTTTTCAGTAAATTCTAAGTTTTTCAGTGCAACTCACTCATATACTATGTACTACACTGTGCATTTCGTCTAATGCGGGTTTTTCAGTAAATTCTAAGTTTTTCAGTGCAACTCACTCATATACAATGTACTACACTGTGCATTTCGTCTAATGCGGGTTTTTCAGTAAATTCTAAGTTTTTCAGTGCAACTCACTCATATACAATGTACTACACTGTGCATTTCGTCTAATACGGGTTTTTCAGTAAATTCTAAGTTTTTCAGTGCAACTCACTCATATACAATGTACTACACTGTGCATTTCGTCTAATGCGGGTTTTTCAGTAAATTCTAAGTTTTTCAGTGCAACTCACTCATATACAATGTACTACACTGTGCATTTCGTCTAATGCGGGTTTTTCAGTAAATTCTAAGTTTTTCAGTGCAACTCACTCATATACAATGTACTACACTGTGCATTTCGTCTAATGCGGGTTTTTCAGTAAATTCTAAGTTTTTTAGTGCAACTCACTCATATACAATGTACTACACTGTGCATTTCGTCTAATGCGGGTTTTTCAGTAAATTCTAAGTTTTTCAGTGCAACTCACTCATATACAATGTACTACACTGTACATTTCGTCTAATGAGGGTTTTTCAGTAAATTCTAAGTTTTTCAGTGCAACTCACTCATATACAATGTACTACACTGTGCATTTCGTCTAATGCGGGTTTTTCAGTAAATTCTAAGTTTTTCAGTGCAACTCACTCATATACAATGTACTACACTGTGCATTTCGTCTAATGCGGGTTTTTCAGTAAATTCTAAGTTTTTCAGTGCAACTCACTCATATACTATGTACTACACTGTGCATTTCGTCTAATGCGGGTTTTTCAGTAAATACTAAGTTTTTCAGTGCAACTCACTCATGTACAATGTACTACACTGTGCATTTCGTCTAATGCGAGTTTTTCAGTAAATTCTAAGTTTTTCAGTGCAACTCACTCATATACAATGTACTACACTGTGCATTTCGTCTAATTCGGGTTTTTCAGTAAATTCAAAGTTTTTCAGTGCAACTCACTCATATACTATGTACTACACTGTGCATTTCGTCTAATGCGGGTTTTTCAGTAAATTCTAAGTTTTTCAGTGCAACTCACTCATATACTATGTACTACACTGCGCATTTCGTCTAATGCGGGTTTTTCAGTAAATTCTAAGTTTTTCAGTGCAACTCACTCATATACAATGTACTACACTGTGCATTTCGTCTAATGCGGGTTTTTCAGTAAATTCTAAGTTTTTCAGTGCAACTCACTCATATACTATGTACTACACTGTGCATTTTGTCTAATGCGTGTTTTTCAGTAAATTCTAAGTTTTTCAGTGCAACTCACTCATATAATATGTACTACACTGTGCATTTCGTCTAATGCGGGTTTTTCAGTAAATTCTAAGTTTTTCAGTGCAACTCACTCATATACAATGTACTACACTGTGCATTTCGTCTAATGCGGGTTTTTCAGTAAATTCTAAGTTTTTCAGTGCAACTAACTCATGTACTATGTACTACACTGTGCATTTCGTCTAATGCGGGTTTTTCAGTAAATTCTAAGTTTTTCAGTGCAACTCACTCATATACAATGTACTACACTGTGCATTTCGTCTAATGCGGGTTTTTCAGTAAATTCTAAGTTTTTTAGTGCAACTCACTCATATACAATGTACTACACTGTGCATTTCGTCTAATGCGGGTTTTTCAGTAAATTCTAAGTTTTTCAGTGCAACTCACTCATATACAATGTACTACACTGTGCATTTCGTCTAATGAGGGTTTTTCAGTAAATTCTAAGTTTTTCAGTGCAACTCACTCATATACAATGTACTACACTGTGCATTTCGTCTAATGCGGGTTTTTCAGTAAATTCTAAGTTTTTCAGTGCAACTCACTCATATACAATGTACTACACTGTGCATTTCGTCTAATGCGGGTTTTTCAGTAAATTCTAAGTTTTTCAGTGCAACTCACTCATATACTATGTACTACACTGTGCATTTCGTCTAATGCGGGTTTTTCAGTAAATACTAAGTTTTTCAGTGCAACTCACTCATGTACAATGTACTACACTGTGCATTTCGTCTAATGCGAGTTTTTCAGTAAATTCTAAGTTTTTCAGTGCAACTCACTCATATACAATGTACTACACTGTGCATTTCGTCTAATGCGGGTTTTTCAGTAAATTCTAATTTTTTCAGTGCAACTCACTCATATACTATGTAGTACACTGTGCATTTCGTCTAATGCGGGTTTTTCAGTAAATTCTAAGTTTTTCAGTGCAACTCACTCATATACAATGTACTACACTGTGCATTTCGTCTAATCTGGGTTTTTCAGTAAATTCTAAGTTTTTCAGTGCAACTCACTCATATACAATGTACTACACTGTGCATTTCCTCTAATGCGGGTTTTTCAGTAAATTCTAAGTTTTTCAGTGCAACTCACTCATATACAATGTACTACACTGTGCATTTCGTCTAATGCGGGTTTTTCAGTAAATTCTAAGTTTTTCAGTGCAACTCACTCATATACAATGTACTACACTGTGCATTTCGTCTAATGCGGGTTTTTCAGTAAATTCTAAGTTTTTCAGTGCAACTCACTCATATACAATGTACTACACTGTGCATTTCGTCTAATGCGTTTTTCAGTAAATTCTAAGTTTTTCAGTGCAACTCACTCATATACAATGTACTACACTGTGCATTTCGTCTAATGAGGGTTTTTCAGTAAATTCTAAGTTTTTCAGTGCAACTCACTCATATACAATGTAGTACACTGTGCATTTCGTCTAATGCGGGTTTTTCAGTAAATTCTAAGTTTTTCAGTTCATCTCACTCATATACAATGTACTACACTGTGCATTTCGTCTAATGCGGATTTTTCAGTAAATTCTAAGTTTTTCAGTGCAACTCACTCATATACTATGTACTACACTGTGCATTTCGTCTAATGCGGGTTTTTCAGTAAATTCTAAGTTTTTCAGTGCAACTCACTCATATAATATGTACTACACTGTGCATTTCGTCTAATGCGGGTTTTTCAGTTAATTCTAAGTTTTTCAGTGCAACTCACTCATATACAATGTACTACACTGTGCATTTCGTCTAATGCGGGTTTTTCAGTAAATTCTAAGTTTTTCAGTGCAACTCACTCATATACTATGTACTACACTGTGCATTTCGTCTAATGCGGGTTTTTCAGTAAATTCTAAGTTTTTCAGTGCAACTCACTCATATACAATGTACTACACTGTGCATTTCGTCTAATGCGGGTTTTTCAGTAAATTCTAAGTTTTTCAGTGCAACTCACTCATATACTATGTACTACACTGTGCATTTCGTCTAATGCGGGTTTTTCAGTAAATTCTAAGTTTTTCAGTGCAACTCACTCATATACTATGTAGTACACTGTGCATTTCGTCTAATGCGGGTTTTTCAGTAAATTCTAAGTTTTTCAGTGCAACTCACTCATATACAATGTACTACACTGTGCATTTCGTCTAATGCGGGTTTTTCAGTAAATTCTAAATTTTTCAGTGCAACTCACTCATATACAATGTACTACACTGTGCATTTCGTCTAATGCGGGTTTTTCAGTAAATTCTAAGTTTTTCAGTGCAACTCACTCATATACTATGTACTACACTGTGCATTTCGTCTAATGCGGGTTTTTCAGTAAATTCTAAGTTTTTCAGTGCAACTCACTCATATACTATGTACTACACTGTGCATTTCGTCTAATGCGGGTTTTTCAGTAAATTCTAAGTTTTTCAGTGCAACTCACTCATGTACAATGTACTACACTGTGCATTTCGTCTAATGAGTGTTTTTCAGTAAATTCTAAGTTTTTCAGTGCAACTCACTCATATACTATGTACTACACTGTGCATTTCGTCTAATGCGGGTTTTTCAGTAAATTCTAAGTTTTTCAGTGCAACTCACTCATATACTATGTACTACACTGTGCATTTCGTCTAATGCGGGTTTTTAAGTAAATTCTAAGTTTTTCAGTGCAACTCACTCATATACAATGTACTACACTGTGCATTTCGTCTAATGCGGGTTTTTCAATAAATTCTAAGTTTTTCAGTGCAACTCACTCATATACTATGTACTACACTGTGCATTTCGTCTAATGCGGGTTTTTCAGTAAATTCTAAGTTTTTCAGTGCAACTCACTCATATACAATGTACTACACTGTGCATTTCGTCTAGCGGGTTTTTCAGTAAATTCTAAGTTTTTCAGTGCAACTCACTCATATACAATGTACTACACTGTGCATTTCGTCTAATGCGGGTTTTTCAGTAAATTCTAAGTTTTTCAGTGCAACTCACTCATATACTATGTACTACACTGTGCATTTCGTCTAATGCGGGTTTTTCAGTAAATTCTAAGTTTTTCAGTGCAACTCACTCATATACAATGTACTACACTGTGCATTTCGTCTAATGCGGGTTTTTCAGTAAATTCTAAGTTTTTCAGTGCAACTAACTCATGTACTATGTACTACACTGTGCATTTCGTCTAATGCGGGTTTTTCAGTAAATTCTAAGTTTTTCAGTGCAACTCACTCATATACAATGTACTACACTGTGCATTTCGTCTAATGCGGGTTTTTCAGTAAATTCTAAGTTTTTTAGTGCAACTCACTCATATACAATGTACTACACTGTGCATTTCGTCTAATGCGGGTTTTTCAGTAAATTCTAAGTTTTTCAGTGCAACTCACTCATATACAATGTACTACACTGTGCATTTCGTCTAATGAGGGTTTTTCAGTAAATTCTAAGTTTTTCAGTGCAACTCACTCATATACAATGTACTACACTGTGCATTTCGTCTAATGCGGGTTTTTCAGTAAATTCTAAGTTTTTCAGTGCAACTCACTCATATACAATGTACTACACTGTGCATTTCGTCTAATGCGGGTTTTTCAGTAAATTCTAAGTTTTTCAGTGCAACTCACTCATATACTATGTACTACACTGTGCATTTCGTCTAATGCGGGTTTTTCAGTAAATACTAAGTTTTTCAGTGCAACTCACTCATGTACAATGTACTACACTGTGCATTTCGTCTAATGCGGGTTTTTCAGTAAATTCTAATTTTTTCAGTGCAACTCACTCATATACTATGTAGTACACTGTGCATTTCGTCTAATGCGGGTTTTTCAGTAAATTCTAAGTTTTTCAGTGCAACTCACTCATATACTATGTACTACACTGTGCATTTCGTCTAATGCGGGTTTTTCAGTAAATACTAAGTTTTTCAGTGCAACTCACTCATGTACAATGTACTACACTGTGCATTTCGTCTAATGCGAGTTTTTCAGTAAATTCTAAGTTTTTCAGTGCAACTCACTCATATACAATGTACTACACTGTGCATTTCGTCTAATGCGGGTTTTTCAGTAAATTCTAATTTTTTCAGTGCAACTCACTCATATACTATGTAGTACACTGTGCATTTCGTCTAATGCGGGTTTTTCAGTAAATTCTAAGTTTTTCAGTGCAACTCACTCATATACAATGTACTACACTGTGCATTTCGTCTAATCTGGGTTTTTCAGTAAATTCTAAGTTTTTCAGTGCAACTCACTCATATACAATGTACTACACTGTGCATTTCCTCTAATGCGGGTTTTTCAGTAAATTCTAAGTTTTTCAGTGCAACTCACTCATATACAATGTACTACACTGTGCATTTCGTCTAATGCGGGTTTTTCAGTAAATTCTAAGTTTTTCAGTGCAACTCACTCATATACAATGTACTACACTGTGCATTTCGTCTAATGCGGGTTTTTCAGTAAATTCTAAGTTTTTCAGTGCAACTCACTCATATACAATGTACTACACTGTGCATTTCGTCTAATGCGTTTTTCAGTAAATTCTAAGTTTTTCAGTGCAACTCACTCATATACAATGTACTACACTGTGCATTTCGTCTAATGAGGGTTTTTCAGTAAATTCTAAGTTTTTCAGTGCAACTCACTCATATACAATGTAGTACACTGTGCATTTCGTCTAATGCGGGTTTTTCAGTAAATTCTAAGTTTTTCAGTTCATCTCACTCATATACAATGTACTACACTGTGCATTTCGTCTAATGCGGATTTTTCAGTAAATTCTAAGTTTTTCAGTGCAACTCACTCATATACTATGTACTACACTGTGCATTTCGTCTAATGCGGGTTTTTCAGTAAATTCTAAGTTTTTCAGTGCAACTCACTCATATAATATGTACTACACTGTGCATTTCGTCTAATGCGGGTTTTTCAGTTAATTCTAAGTTTTTCAGTGCAACTCACTCATATACAATGTACTACACTGTGCATTTCGTCTAATGCGGGTTTTTCAGTAAATTCTAAGTTTTTCAGTGCAACTCACTCATATACTATGTACTACACTGTGCATTTCGTCTAATGCGGGTTTTTCAGTAAATTCTAAGTTTTTCAGTGCAACTCACTCATATACAATGTACTACACTGTGCATTTCGTCTAATGCGGGTTTTTCAGTAAATTCTAAGTTTTTCAGTGCAACTCACTCATATACTATGTACTACACTGTGCATTTCGTCTAATGCGGGTTTTTCAGTAAATTCTAAGTTTTTCAGTGCAACTCACTCATATACTATGTAGTACACTGTGCATTTCGTCTAATGCGGGTTTTTCAGTAAATTCTAAGTTTTTCAGTGCAACTCACTCATATACAATGTACTACACTGTGCATTTCGTCTAATGCGGGTTTTTCAGTAAATTCTAAATTTTTCAGTGCAACTCACTCATATACAATGTACTACACTGTGCATTTCGTCTAATGCGGGTTTTTCAGTAAATTCTAAGTTTTTCAGTGCAACTCACTCATATACTATGTACTACACTGTGCATTTCGTCTAATGCGGGTTTTTCAGTAAATTCTAAGTTTTTCAGTGCAACTCACTCATATACTATGTACTACACTGTGCATTTCGTCTAATGCGGGTTTTTCAGTAAATTCTAAGTTTTTCAGTGCAACTCACTCATGTACAATGTACTACACTGTGCATTTCGTCTAATGAGTGTTTTTCAGTAAATTCTAAGTTTTTCAGTGCAACTCACTCATATACTATGTACTACACTGTGCATTTCGTCTAATGCGGGTTTTTCAGTAAATTCTAAGTTTTTCAGTGCAACTCACTCATATACTATGTACTACACTGTGCATTTCGTCTAATGCGGGTTTTTAAGTAAATTCTAAGTTTTTCAGTGCAACTCACTCATATACAATGTACTACACTGTGCATTTCGTCTAATGCGGGTTTTTCAATAAATTCTAAGTTTTTCAGTGCAACTCACTCATATACTATGTACTACACTGTGCATTTCGTCTAATGCGGGTTTTTCAGTAAATTCTAAGTTTTTCAGTGCAACTCACTCATATACAATGTACTACACTGTGCATTTCGTCTAGCGGGTTTTTCAGTAAATTCTAAGTTTTTCAGTGCAACTCACTCATATACAATGTACTACACTGTGCATTTCGTCTAATGCGGGTTTTTCAGTAAATTCTAAGTTTTTCAGTGCAACTCACTCATATACTATGTACTACACTGTGCATTTCGTCTAATGCGGGTTTTTCAGTAAATTCTAAGTTTTTCAGTGCAACTCACTCATATACAATGTACTACACTGTGCATTTCGTCTAATGCGGGTTTTTCAGTAAATTCTAAGTTTTTCAGTGCAACTAACTCATGTACTATGTACTACACTGTGCATTTCGTCTAATGCGGGTTTTTCAGTAAATTCTAAGTTTTTCAGTGCAACTCACTCATATACAATGTACTACACTGTGCATTTCGTCTAATGCGGGTTTTTCAGTAAATTCTAAGTTTTTTAGTGCAACTCACTCATATACAATGTACTACACTGTGCATTTCGTCTAATGCGGGTTTTTCAGTAAATTCTAAGTTTTTCAGTGCAACTCACTCATATACAATGTACTACACTGTGCATTTCGTCTAATGAGGGTTTTTCAGTAAATTCTAAGTTTTTCAGTGCAACTCACTCATATACAATGTACTACACTGTGCATTTCGTCTAATGCGGGTTTTTCAGTAAATTCTAAGTTTTTCAGTGCAACTCACTCATATACAATGTACTACACTGTGCATTTCGTCTAATGCGGGTTTTTCAGTAAATTCTAAGTTTTTCAGTGCAACTCACTCATATACTATGTACTACACTGTGCATTTCGTCTAATGCGGGTTTTTCAGTAAATACTAAGTTTTTCAGTGCAACTCACTCATGTACAATGTACTACACTGTGCATTTCGTCTAATGCGAGTTTTTCAGTAAATTCTAAGTTTTTCAGTGCAACTCACTCATATACAATGTACTACACTGTGCATTTCGTCTAATTCGGGTTTTTCAGTAAATTCAAAGTTTTTCAGTGCAACTCACTCATATACTATGTACTACACTGTGCATTTCGTCTAATGCGGGTTTTTCAGTAAATTCTAAGTTTTTCAGTGCAACTCACTCATATACTATGTACTACACTGTGCATTTCGTCTAATGCGGGTTTTTCAGTAAATTCTAAGTTTTTCAGTGCAACTCACTCATATACAATGTACTACACTGTGCATTTCGTCTAATGCGGGTTTTTCAGTAAATTCTAAGTTTTTCAGTGCAACTCACTCATATACTATGTACTACACTGTGCATTTCGTCTAATGCGTGTTTTTCAGTAAATTCTAAGTTTTTCAGTGCAACTCACTCATATAATATGTACTACACTGTGCATTTCGTCTAATGCGGGTTTTTCAGTAAATTCTAAGTTTTTTCAGTACAACTCACTCATATACAATGTACTACACTGTGCATTTCGTCTAATGCGGGTTTTTCAGTAAATTCTAAGTTTTTCAGTGCAACTAACTCATGTACTATGTACTACACTGTGCATTTCGTCTAATGCGGGTTTTTCAGTAAATTCTAAGTTTTTCAGTGCAACTCACTCATATACAATGTACTACACTGTGCATTTCGTCTAATGCGGGTTTTTCAGTAAATTCTAAGTTTTTTAGTGCAACTCACTCATATACAATGTACTACACTGTGCATTTCGTCTAATGCGGGTTTTTCAGTAAATTCTAAGTTTTTCAGTGCAACTCACTCATATACAATGTACTACACTGTGCATTTCGTCTAATGAGGGTTTTTCAGTAAATTCTAAGTTTTTCAGTGCAACTCACTCATATACAATGTACTACACTGTGCATTTCGTCTAATGCGGGTTTTTCAGTAAATTCTAAGTTTTTTAGTGCAACTCACTCATATACAATGTACTACACTGTGCATTTCGTCTAATGCGGGTTTTTCAGTAAATTCTAAGTTTTTCAGTGCAACTCACTCATATACAATGTACTACACTGTGCATTTCGTCTAATGAGGGTTTTTCAGTAAATTCTAAGTTTTTCAGTGCAACTCACTCATATACAATGTACTACACTGTGCATTTCGTCTAATGCGGGTTTTTCAGTAAATTCTAAGTTTTTCAGTGCAACTCACTCATATACAATGTACTACACTGTGCATTTCGTCTAATGCGGGTTTTTCAGTAAATTCTAAGTTTTTCAGTGCAACTCACTCATATACTATGTACTACACTGTGCATTTCGTCTAATGCGGGTTTTTCAGTAAATACTAAGTTTTTCAGTGCAACTCACTCATGTACAATGTACTACACTGTGCATTTCGTCTAATGCGAGTTTTTCAGTAAATTCTAAGTTTTTCAGTGCAACTCACTCATATACTATGTACTACACTGTGCATTTCGTCTAATGCGGGTTTTTCAGTAAATTCTAAGTTTTTCAGTGCAACTCACTCATATACTATGTACTACACTGTGCATTTCGTCTAATGCGGGTTTTTCAGTAAATTCTAAGTTTTTCAGTGCAACTCACTCATATACAATGTACTACACTGTGCATTTCGTCTAATGCGGGTTTTTCAGTAAATTCTAAGTTTTTCAGTGCAACTCACTCATATACTATGTACTACACTGTGCATTTCGTCTAATGCGTGTTTTTCAGTAAATTCTAAGTTTTTCAGTGCAACTCACTCATATAATATGTACTACACTGTGCATTTCGTCTAATGCGGGTTTTTCAGTAAATTCTAAGTTTTTCAGTGCAACTCACTCATATACAATGTACTACACTGTGCATTTCGTCTAATGCGGGTTTTTCAGTAAATTCTAAGTTTTTCAGTGCAACTCACTCATATACTATGTAGTACACTGTGCATTTCGTCTAATGCGGGTTTTTCAGTAAATTCTAAGTTTTTCAGTGCAACTCACTCATATACAATGTACTACACTGTGCATTACGTCTAATGCGGGTTTTTCAGTAAATTCTAAGTTTTTCAGTGCAACTCACTCATATACAATGTACTACACTGTGCATTTCGTCTAATGCGGGTTTTTCAGTAAATTCTAAGTTTTTCAGTGCAACTCACTCATATACTATATACTACACTGTGCATTTCGTCTAATGCGGGTTTTTCAGTAAATTCTAAGTTTTTCAGTGCGACTCACTCATGTACAATGTACTACACTGTGCATTTCGTCTAATGAGTGTTTTTCAGTAAATTCTAAGTTTTTCAGTGCAACTCACTCATATACTATGTACTACACTGTGCATTTCGTCTAATGCGGGTTTTTCAGTAAATTCTAAGTTTTTCAGTGCAACTCACTCATATACAATGTACTACACTGTGCATTTCGTCTAATGCGGGTTTTTCAGTAAATTCTAAGTTTTTCAGTGCAACTCACTCATATACAATGTACTACACTGTGCATTTCGTCTAATACGGGTTTTTCAGTAAATTCTAAGTTTTTCAGTGCAACTCACTCATATACAATGTACTACACTGTGCATTTCGTCTAATGCGGGTTTTTCAGTAAATTCTAAGTTTTTCAGTGCAACTCACTCATATACAATGTACTACACTGTGCATTTCGTCTAATGCGGGTTTTTCAGTAAATTCTAAGTTTTTCAGTGCAACTCACTCATATACAATGTACTACACTGTGCATTTCGTCTAATGCGGGTTTTTCAGTAAATTCTAAGTTTTTTAGTGCAACTCACTCATATACAATGTACTACACTGTGCATTTCGTCTAATGCGGGTTTTTCAGTAAATTCTAAGTTTTTCAGTGCAACTCACTCATATACAATGTACTACACTGTACATTTCGTCTAATGAGGGTTTTTCAGTAAATTCTAAGTTTTTCAGTGCAACTCACTCATATACAATGTACTACACTGTGCATTTCGTCTAATGCGGGTTTTTCAGTAAATTCTAAGTTTTTCAGTGCAACTCACTCATATACAATGTACTACACTGTGCATTTCGTCTAATGCGGGTTTTTCAGTAAATTCTAAGTTTTTCAGTGCAACTCACTCATATACTATGTACTACACTGTGCATTTCGTCTAATGCGGGTTTTTCAGTAAATACTAAGTTTTTCAGTGCAACTCACTCATGTACAATGTACTACACTGTGCATTTCGTCTAATGCGAGTTTTTCAGTAAATTCTAAGTTTTTCAGTGCAACTCACTCATATACAATGTACTACACTGTGCATTTCGTCTAATTCGGGTTTTTCAGTAAATTCAAAGTTTTTCAGTGCAACTCACTCATATACTATGTACTACACTGTGCATTTCGTCTAATGCGGGTTTTTCAGTAAATTCTAAGTTTTTCAGTGCAACTCACTCATATACTATGTACTACACTGCGCATTTCGTCTAATGCGGGTTTTTCAGTAAATTCTAAGTTTTTCAGTGCAACTCACTCATATACAATGTACTACACTGTGCATTTCGTCTAATGCGGGTTTTTCAGTAAATTCTAAGTTTTTCAGTGCAACTCACTCATATACTATGTACTACACTGTGCATTTTGTCTAATGCGTGTTTTTCAGTAAATTCTAAGTTTTTCAGTGCAACTCACTCATATAATATGTACTACACTGTGCATTTCGTCTAATGCGGGTTTTTCAGTAAATTCTAAGTTTTTCAGTGCAACTCACTCATATACAATGTACTACACTGTGCATTTCGTCTAATGCGGGTTTTTCAGTAAATTCTAAGTTTTTCAGTGCAACTAACTCATGTACTATGTACTACACTGTGCATTTCGTCTAATGCGGGTTTTTCAGTAAATTCTAAGTTTTTCAGTGCAACTCACTCATATACAATGTACTACACTGTGCATTTCGTCTAATGCGGGTTTTTCAGTAAATTCTAAGTTTTTTAGTGCAACTCACTCATATACAATGTACTACACTGTGCATTTCGTCTAATGCGGGTTTTTCAGTAAATTCTAAGTTTTTCAGTGCAACTCACTCATATACAATGTACTACACTGTGCATTTCGTCTAATGAGGGTTTTTCAGTAAATTCTAAGTTTTTCAGTGCAACTCACTCATATACAATGTACTACACTGTGCATTTCGTCTAATGCGGGTTTTTCAGTAAATTCTAAGTTTTTCAGTGCAACTCACTCATATACAATGTACTACACTGTGCATTTCGTCTAATGCGGGTTTTTCAGTAAATTCTAAGTTTTTCAGTGCAACTCACTCATATACTATGTACTACACTGTGCATTTCGTCTAATGCGGGTTTTTCAGTAAATACTAAGTTTTTCAGTGCAACTCACTCATGTACAATGTACTACACTGTGCATTTCGTCTAATGCGAGTTTTTCAGTAAATTCTAAGTTTTTCAGTGCAACTCACTCATATACAATGTACTACACTGTGCATTTCGTCTAATTCGGGTTTTTCAGTAAATTCAAAGTTTTTCAGTGCAACTCACTCATATACTATGTACTACACTGTGCATTTCGTCTAATGCGGGTTTTTCAGTAAATTCTAAGTTTTTCAGTGCAACTCACTCATATACTATGTACTACACTGTGCATTTCGTCTAATGCGGGTTTTTCAGTAAATTCTAAGTTTTTCAGTGCAACTCACTCATATACAATGTACTACACTGTGCATTTCGTCTAATGCGGGTTTTTCAGTAAATTCTAAGTTTTTCAGTGCAACTCACTCATATACTATGTACTACACTGTGCATTTCGTCTAATGCGTGTTTTTCAGTAAATTCTAAGTTTTTCAGTGCAACTCACTCATATAATATGTACTACACTGTGCATTTCGTCTAATGCGGGTTTTTCAGTAAATTCTAAGTTTTTCAGTGCAACTCACTCATATACAATGTACTACACTGTGCATTTCGTCTAATGCGGGTTTTTCAGTAAATTCTAAGTTTTTCAGTGCAACTCACTCATATACTATGTAGTACACTGTGCATTTCGTCTAATGCGGGTTTTTCAGTAAATTCTAAGTTTTTCAGTGCAACTCACTCATATACAATGTACTACACTGTGCATTACGTCTAATGCGGGTTTTTCAGTAAATTCTAAGTTTTTCAGTGCAACTCACTCATATACAATGTACTACAGTGTGCATTTCCTCTAATGCGGGTTTTTCAGTAAATTCTAAGTTTTTCAGTGCAACTCACTCATATACAATGTACTACACTGTGCATTTCGTCTAATGCGGGTTTTTCAGTAAATTCTAAGTTTTTCAGTGCAACTCACTCATATACAATGTACTACACTGTGCATTTCGTCTAATGCGGGTTTTTCAGTAAATTCTAAGTTTTTCAGTGCAACTCACTCATATACTATATACTACACTGTGCATTTCGTCTAATGCGGGTTTTTCAGTAAATTCTAAGTTTTTCAGTGCGACTCACTCATGTACAATGTACTACACTGTGCATTTCGTCTAATGAGTGTTTTTCAGTAAATTCTAAGTTTTTCAGTGCAACTCACTCATATACTATGTACTACACTGTGCATTTCGTCTAATGCGGGTTTTTCAGTAAATTCTAAGTTTTTCAGTGCAACTCACTCATATACAAAGTACTACACTGTGCATTTCGCCTAATGCGGGTTTTTCAGTAAATTCTAAGTTTTTCAGTGCAACTCACTCATATACAATGTACTACACTGTGCATTTCGTCTAATACGGGTTTTTCAGTAAATTCTAAGTTTTTCAGTGCAACTCACTCATATACAATGTACTACACTGTGCATTTCGTCTAATGCGGGTTTTTCAGTAAATTCTAAGTTTTTCAGTGCAACTCACTCATATACTATGTACTACACTGTGCATTTAGTCTAATGCGGGTTTTACAGTAAATACTAAGTTTTTCAGTGCAACTCACTCATGTACAATGTACTACACTGTGCATTTCGTCTAATGCGGGTTTTTCAGTAAATTCTAAGTTTTTCAGTGCAACTCACTCATATACAATGTACTACACTGTGCATTTCGTCTAATTCGGGTTTTTCAGTAAATTCTAAGTTTTTCAGTGCAAATCACTCATATACAATGTACTACACTGTGCATTTCGTCTAATGCGGGTTTTTCAGTAAATTCTAAGTTTTTCAGTGCAACTCACTCGTATACTATGTACTACACTGCATTTTGTCTAATGCGGGTTTTTCAGTAAATTCTAAGTTTTTCAGTGCAACTCACTCATATACAATATACTACACTGTGCATTTCGTCTAATGCGGGTTTTTCAGTAAATTCTAAATTTTTCAGTGCAACTCACTCATATACTATGTACTACACTGTGCATTTCGTCTAATGCGGGTTTTTCAATAAATTCTAAGTTTTTCAGTGCAACTCACTCATATACTATGTACTACACTGTGCATTTCGTCTAATGCGGGTTTTTCAGTAAATTCTAAGTTTTTCAGTGCAACTCACTCATATACAATGTACTACACTGTGCATTTCGTCTAATGCGGGTTTTTCAGTAAATTCTAAGTTTTTCAGTGCAACTCACTCATATACTATGTACTACACTGTGCATTTCGTCTAATGCGGGTTTTTCAGTAAATTCTAAGTTTTTCAGTGCAACTCACTCATATACAATGTACTACACTGTGCATTTCGTCTAATGCGGGTTTTTCAGTAAATTCTAAGTTTTTCAGTGCAACTCACTCATATACAATGTACTACACTGTGCATTTCGTCTAATGAGGGTTTTTCAGTAAATTCTAAGTTTTTCAGTGCAACTCACTCATATACAATGTACTACACTGTGCATTTCGTCTAATGCGGGTTTTTCAGTAAATTCTAAATTTTTCAGTGCAACTCACTCATATACTATGTACTACACTGTGCATTTCGTCTAATGCGGGTTTTTCAGTAAATTCTAAGTTTTTCAGTGCAACTCACTCATATACTATGTACTACACTGTGCATTTCGTCTAATGCGGGTTTTTCAGTAAATTCTAAGTTTTTCAGTGCAACTCACTCATATACAATGTACTACACTGTGCATTTCGTCTAATGCGGGTTTTTCAGTAAATTCCAAGTTTTTCAGTGCAACTCACTCATATACTATGTACTACACTCTGCATTTCGTCTAATGTGGGGTTTTCAGTAAATTCTAAGTTTTTCAGTGCAACTCACTCATATACAATGTACTACACTGTGCATTTCGTCTAATGCGGGTTTTTCAGTAAATTCTAAGTTTTTCAGTGCAACTCACTCATATACTATGTACTACACTGCATTTCGTCTAATGCGGGTTTTTCAGTAAATTCTAAGTTTTTCAGTGCAACTCACTCATATACAATGTACTACACTGTGCATTTCGTCTGATGCGGGTTTTTCAGTAAATTCTACGTTTTTCAGTGCAACTCACTCATATACTATGTACTACACTGTGCATTTCGTCTAATGCGGGTTTTTCAGTAAATTCTAAGTTTTTCAGTGCAACTCACTCATATACTATGTACTACACTGTGCATTTCGTCTAATGCGGGTTTTTCAGTTAATGCTAAGTTTTTCAGTGCAACTCACTCATATACAATATACTACACTGTGCTATTCGTATAATGCGGGTTTTTCAGTAAATTCTAAGTTTTTCAGTGCAACTCACTCATATACAATGTACTACACTGTGCATTTCGTCTAATGCGGGTTTTTCAGTAAATTCTAAGTTTTTCAGTGCAACTCACTCATATACTATGTACTACACTGTGCATTTCGTCTAATGCGGGTTTTTCAGTAAATTCTAAGTTTTTCAGTGCAACTCACTCATATACTATGTACTACACTGTGCATTTCATCTAATGCTGGTTTTTCAGTAAATTCTAAGTTTTTCAGTGCAACTCACTCATATACTATGTACTACACTGTGCGTTTCTTATATTCTAAGTTTTTCAGTGCAACTCACTCATATAATATGTACTACACTGTGCATTTCGTCTAATGCGGGTTTTTCAGTTAATTCTAAGTTTTTCAGTGCAACTCACTCATATACAATGTACTACACTGTGCATTTCGTCTAATGCGGGTTTTTCAGTAAATTCTAAGTTTTTCAGTGCAATTCACTCATGTACTATGTACTACACTGTGCATTTCGTCTAATGCGGGTTTTTCAGTAAATTCTAAGTTTTTCAGTGCAACTCACTCATATACAATGTACTACACTGTGCATTTCGTCTAATGCGGGTTTTTCAGTAAATTCTAAGTTTTTCAGTGCAACTCACTCATATACTATGTACTACACGTGCATTTCGTCTAATGCGTGTTTTTCAGTTAATTCTAAATTTTTCAGTGCAACTCACTCATATACTATGTACTACACTGTGCATTTCGTCTAATGCGGGTTTTTCAGTAAATTCTAAGTTTTTCAGTGCAACTCACTCATATACAATGTACTACACTGTGCATTTCGTCTAATGCGGGTTTTTCAGTAAATTCTAAGTTTTTCAGTGCAACTCACTTATATACTATGTAGTACACTGTGCATTTCGTCTAATGCGGGTTTTTCAGTAAATTCTAAGTTTTTCAGTGCAACTCACTCATATACAATGTACTACACTGTGCATTTCGTCTAATGCGGGTTTTTCAGTAAATTCTAAGTTTTTCAGTGCAACTCACTCATATACAATGTACTACACTGTGCATTTCGTCTAATGCGGGTTTTTCAGTAAATTCTAAGTTTTTCAGTGCAACTCACTCATATACAATGTACTTCACTGTGCATTTCGTCTTATGCGGGTTTTTCAGTAAATTCTAAGTTTTTCAGTGCAACTCACTCATATACAATGTACTACACTGTGCATTTCGTCTAATGCGGGTTTTTCAGTAAATTCTAAGTTTTTCAGTGCAACTCACTCATATACTATGTACTACACTGTGCATTTCGTCTAATGCGGGTTTTTCAGTAAATTCTAAGTTTTTCAGTGCAACTCACTCATATACAATGTACTACACTGTGCATTTCGTCTAATGCGGGTTTTTCAGTAAATTCTAAGTTTTTCAGTGCAACTCACTCATATACTATGTACTACACTGTGCATTTCGTCTAATGCGGGTTTTTCAGTAAATTCTAAGTTTTTCAGTGCAACTCACTCATATACTATGTACTACACTGTGCATTTCGTCTAATGCGGGTTTTTCAGTAAATTCTAAGTTTTTCAGTGCAACTCACTCATGTACAATGTACTACACTGTGCATTTCCTCTAATGAGTGTTTTTCAGTAAATTCTAAGTTTTTCAGTGCAACTCACTCATATACTATGTACTACACTGTGCATTTCGTCTAATGCGGGTTTTTCAGTAAATTCTAAGTTTTTCAGTGCAACTCACTCATATACAATGTACTACACTGTGCATTTCGTCTAATACGGGTTTTTCAGTAAATTCTAAGTTTTTCAGTGGAACTCACTCATATACAATGTACTACACTGTGCATTTCGTCTCATACGGGTTTTTCAGTAAATTCTAAGTTTTTCAGTGCAACTCACTCATATACAATGTACTACACTGTGCATTTCGTCTAATGCGGGTTTTTCAGTAAATTCTAAGTTTTTCAGTGCAACTCACTCATATACAATGTACTACACTGTGCATTTCGTCTAATGCTGGTTTTTCAGTAAATTCTAAGTTTTTCAGTGCAACTCACTCATGTACAATGTACTACACTGTGCATTTCGTCTAATGAGTGTTTTTCAGTAAATTCTAAGTTTTTCAGTGCAACTCACTCATATACTATGTACTACACTGTGCATTTCGTCTAATGCGGGTTTTTCAGTAAATTCTAAGTTTTTCAGTGCAACACACTCATATACAATTTACTACACTGTGCATTTCGTCTAATGCGGGGTTTTTCAGTAAATTCTAAGTTTTTCAGTGCAACTCACTCATATACTATGTAGTACACTGTGCATTTCGTCTAATGCGGGTTTTCAGTAAATTCTAAGTTTTTCAGTGCTACTCACTCATATACTATGTACTACACTGTGCATTTCGTCTAATGCGGGTTTTTCAGTAAATTCTAAGTTTTTCAGTGCAACTCACTCATGTACAATGTACTACACTGTGCATTTCGTCTAATGAGTGTTTTTCAGTAAATTCTAATTTTTTCAGTGCAACTCACTCATATACTATGTACTACACTGTGCATTTCGTCTAATGCGGGTTTTTCAGTAAATTCTAAGTTTTTCAGTGCAACTCACTCATATACTATGTACTACACTGTGCATTTCGTCTAATGGGTTTTACAGTAAATTCTAAGTTTTTCAGTGCAACTCACTCATATACTATGTACTACACTGTGCATTTCGTCTAATGCGGGTTTTTCAGTAAATTCTAAGTTTTTCAGTGCAACTCACTCATATACTATGTACTACACTGTGCATTTCGTCTAATGCGGGTTTTTCAGTAAATTCTAAGTTTTTCAGTGCAACTCACTCATATACTATGTACTACACTGTGCATTTCATCTAATGCGGGTTTTTCAGTAAATTCTAAGTTTTTCAGTGCAACTCACTCATATACTATGTACTACACTGTGCATTTCGTCTAATGCGGGTTTTTCAGTAAATTCTAAGTTTTTCAGTGCAACTCACTCATGTACTATGTACTACAGTGTGCATTTCGTCTAATGCGGGTTTTTCAGTAAATTCTAAGTTTTTCAGTGCAACTCACTCATATACAATGTACTACACTGTGCATTTCGTCTAATGCGGGTTTTTCAGTAAATTCTAAGTTTTTCAGTGCAACTCACTCATATACAATGTACTACACTGTGCATTTCGTCTAATGCGGGTTTTTCAGTAAATTCTAAGTTTTTCAGTGCAACTCACTCATATACAATGTACTACACTGTGCATTTCGTCTAATGCGGGTTTTTCAGTAAATTCTAAGTTTTTCAGTGCAACTCACTCATATACAATGTACTACACTGTGCATTTCGTCTAATGCGGGTTTTTCAGTAAATTCTAAGTTTTTCAGTGCAACTCACTCATATACTATGTACTACACTGTGCATTTCGTCTAATGCGGGTTTTTCAGTAAATTCTAAGTTTTTCAGTGCAACTCACTCATATACAATGTACTACACTGTGCATTTCGTCTAATGCGGGTTTTTCAGTAAATTCTAAGTTTTTCAGTGCAACTCACTCATATACTATGTACTACACTGTGCATTTCGTCTAATGCGGGTTTTTCAGTAAATTCTAAGTTTTTCAGTGCAACTCACTCATATACTATGTACTACACTGTGCATTTCGTCTAATGCGGGTTTTTCAGTAAATTCTAAGTTTTTCAGTGCAACTCACTCATGTACAATGTACTACACTGTGCATTTCCTCTAATGAGTGTTTTTCAGTAAATTCTAAGTTTTTCAGTGCAACTCACTCATATACTATGTACTACACTGTGCATTTCGTCTAATGCGGGTTTTTCAGTAAATTCTAAGTTTTTCAGTGCAACTCACTCATATACAATGTACTACACTGTGCATTTCGTCTAATACGGGTTTTTCAGTAAATTCTAAGTTTTTCAGTGGAACTCACTCATATACAATGTACTACACTGTGCATTTCGTCTCATACGGGTTTTTCAGTAAATTCTAAGTTTTTCAGTGCAACTCACTCATATACAATGTACTACACTGTGCATTTCGTCTAATGCGGGTTTTTCAGTAAATTCTAAGTTTTTCAGTGCAACTCACTCATATACAATGTACTACACTGTGCATTTCGTCTAATGCTGGTTTTTCAGTAAATTCTAAGTTTTTCAGTGCAACTCACTCATGTACAATGTACTACACTGTGCATTTCGTCTAATGAGTGTTTTTCAGTAAATTCTAAGTTTTTCAGTGCAACTCACTCATATACTATGTACTACACTGTGCATTTCGTCTAATGCGGGTTTTTCAGTAAATTCTAAGTTTTTCAGTGCAACACACTCATATACAATTTACTACACTGTGCATTTCGTCTAATGCGGGTTTTTCAGTAAATTCTAAGTTTTTCAGTGCAACTCACTCATATACTATGTAGTACACTGTGCATTTCGTCTAATGCGGGTTTTCAGTAAATTCTAAGTTTTTCAGTGCTACTCACTCATATACTATGTACTACACTGTGCATTTCGTCTAATGCGGGTTTTTCAGTAAATTCTAAGTTTTTCAGTGCAACTCACTCATGTACAATGTACTACACTGTGCATTTCGTCTAATGAGTGTTTTTCAGTAAATTCTAATTTTTTCAGTGCAACTCACTCATATACTATGTACTACACTGTGCATTTCGTCTAATGCGGGTTTTTCAGTAAATTCTAAGTTTTTCAGTGCAACTCACTCATATACTATGTACTACACTGTGCATTTCGTCTAATGGGTTTTACAGTAAATTCTAAGTTTTTCAGTGCAACTCACTCATATACTATGTACTACACTGTGCATTTCGTCTAATGCGGGTTTTTCAGTAAATTCTAAGTTTTTCAGTGCAACTCACTCATATACTATGTACTACACTGTGCATTTCGTCTAATGCGGGTTTTTCAGTAAATTCTAAGTTTTTCAGTGCAACTCACTCATATACTATGTACTACACTGTGCATTTCATCTAATGCGGGTTTTTCAGTAAATTCTAAGTTTTTCAGTGCAACTCACTCATATACTATGTACTACACTGTGCATTTCGTCTAATGCGGGTTTTTCAGTAAATTCTAAGTTTTTCAGTGCAACTCACTCATGTACTATGTACTACAGTGTGCATTTCGTCTAATGCGGGTTTTTCAGTAAATTCTAAGTTTTTCAGTGCAACTCACTCATATACAATGTACTACACTGTGCATTTCGTCTAATGCGGGTTTTTCAGTAAATTCTAAGTTTTTCAGGGCAACTCACTCATATATTATGTACTACACTGTGCATTTCATCTAATGCGTGTTTTTCAGTTAATTCTAAATTTTTCAGTGCAACTCACTCATATACTATGTACTACACTGTGCATTTCGTCTAATGCGGGTTTTTCAGTAAATTCTAAGTTTTTCAGTGCAACTCACTCATATACAATGTACTACACTGTGCATTTCGTCTAATGCGGGTTTTTCAGTAAATTCTAAGTTTTTCAGTGCAACTCACTCATATACTATGTAGTACACTGTGCATTTTGTCTAATGCGGGTTTTTCAGTAAATTCTAAGTTTTTCAGTGCAACTCACTCATATACAATGTACTACACTGTGCATTTCGTCTAATGCGGGTTTTTCAGTAAATTCTAAGTTTTTCAGTGCAACTCACTCATATACAATGTACTACACTGTGCATTTCGTCTAATACGGGTTTTTCAGTAAATTCTAAGTTTTTCAGTGCAACTCACTCATATACAATGTACTACACTGTGCATTTCGTCTAATGCGGGTTTTTCAGTAAATTCTAAGTTTTTCAGTGCAACTCACTCATATACTATGTAGTACACTGTGCATTTCGTCTAATGCGGGTTTTCAGTAAATTCTAAGTTTTTCAGTGCTACTCACTCATATAAATGTACTACACTGTGCATTTCGTCTAATGCGGGTTTTTCAGTAAATTCTAAGTTTTTCAGTGCAACTCACTCATATACAATGTACTACACTGTGCGTTTCGTCTAATGCGGGTTTTTCAGTAAATTCTAAGTTTTTCAGTGCAACTCACTCATGTACTATGTACTACACTGTGCATTTCGTCTAATGCGGGTTTTTCAGTAAATTCTAAGTTTTTCAGTGCAACTCACTCATATACAATGTACTACACTGTGCATTTCGTCTAATGCGGGTTTTTCAGTAAATTCTAAGTTTTTCAGTGCAACTCACTCATATACAATGTACTACACTGTGCATTTCGTCTAATGCGGGTTTTTCAGTAAATTCTAAGTTTTTCAGTGCAACTCACTCATATACAATGTACTACACTGTGCATTTCGTCTAATGCGGGTTTTTCAGTAAATTCTAAGTTTTTCAGTGCAACTCACTCATATACTATGTACTACACTGTGCATTTCGTCTAATGCGGGTTTTTCAGTAAATTCTAAGTTTTTCAGTGCAACTCACTCATGTACAATGTACTACACTGTGCATTTCGTCTAATGAGTGTTTTTCAGTAAATTCTAATTTTTTCAGTGCAACTCACTCATATACTATGTACTACACTGTGCATTTCGTCTAATGCGGGTTTTTCAGTAAATTCTAAGTTTTTCAGTGCAACTCACTCATATACTATGTACTACACTGTGCATTTCGTCTAATGCGGGTTTTTCAGTAAATTCTAAGTTTTTCAGTGCAACTCACTCATATACAATGTACTACACTGTGCATTTCGTCTAATGCGGGTTTTTCAGTAAATTCTAAGTTTTTCAGTGCAACTCACTCATATACTATGTACTACACTGTGCATTTCGTCTAATGCGGGTTTTTCAGTAAATTCTAAGTTTTTCAGTGCAACTCACTCATATACAATGTACTACACTGTGCATTTCGTCTAATGCGGGTTTTTCAGTAAATTCTAAGTTTTTCAGTGCAACACACTCATATACAATTTACTACACTGTGCATTTCGTCTAATGCGGGTTTTTCAGTAAATTCTAAGTTTTTCAGTGCAACTCACTCATATAATATGTACTACACTGTGCATTTCGTCTAATGCGGGTTTTTCAGTTAATTCTAAGTTTTTCAGTGCAACTCACTCATATACAATGTACTACACTGTGCATTTCGTCTAATGCGGGTTTTTCAGTAAATTCTAAGTTTTTCAGTGCAACTCACTCATGTACTATGTACTACAGTGTGCATTTCGTCTAATGCGGGTTTTTCAGTAAATTCTAAGTTTTTCAGTGCAACTCACTCATATACAATGTACTACACTGTGCATTTCGTCTAATGCGGGTTTTTCAGTAAATTCTAAGTTTTTCAGTGCAACTCACTCATATACTATGTACTACACTGTGCATTTCGTCTAATGCGTGTTTTTCAGTTAATTCTAAATTTTTCAGTGCAACTCACTCATATACTATGTACTACACTGTGCATTTCGTCTAATGCGGGTTTTTCAGTAAATTCTAAGTTTTTCAGTGCAACTCACTCATATACAATGTACTACACTGTGCATTTCGTCTAATGCGGGTTTTTCAGTAAATTCTAAGTTTTTCAGTGCAACTCACTCATATATTATGTAGTACACTGTGCATTTTGTCTAATGCGGGTTTTTCAGTAAATTCTAAGTTTTTCAGTGCAACTCACTCATATACAATGTACTACACTGTGCATTTCGTCTAATGCGGGTTTTTCAGTAAATTCTAAGTTTTTCAGTGCAACTCACTCATATACAATGTACTACACTGTGCATTTCGTCTAATACGGGTTTTTCAGTAAATTCTAAGTTTTTCAGTGCAACTCACTCATATACAATGTACTACACTGTGCATTTCGTCTAATGCGGGTTTTTCAGTAAATTCTAAGTTTTTCAGTGCAACTCACTCATATACTATGTACTACACTGTGCATTTCGTCTAATGCTGGTTTTTCAGTAAATTCTAAGTTTTTCAGTGCAACTCACTCATATACAATGTACTACACTGTGCATTTCGTCTAATGCGGGTTTTTCAGTAACTTCTAAGTTTTTCAGTGCAACACACTCATATACAATTTACTACACTGTGCATTTCGTCTAATGCGGGTTTTTCAGTAAATTCTAAGTTTTTCAGTGCAACTCACTCATATACTATGTAGTACACTGTGCATTTCGTCTAATGCGGGTTTTCAGTAAATTCTAAGTTTTTCAGTGCTACTCACTCATATACAATGTACTACACTGTGCATTTCGTCTAATGCGGGTTTTTCAGTAAATTCTAAGTTTTTCAGTGCAACTCACTCATATACAATGTACTACACTGTGCATTTCGTCTAATGCGGGTTTTTCAGTAAATTCTAAGTTTTTCAGTGCAACTCACTCATGTACTATGTACTACACTGTGCATTTCGTCTAATGCGGGTTTTTCAGTAAATTCTAAGTTTTTCAGTGCAACTCACTCATATACAATGTACTACACTGTGCATTTCGTCTAATGCGGGTTTTTCAGTAAATTCTAAGTTTTTCAGTGCAACTCACTCATATACAATGTACTACACTGTGCATTTCGTCTAATGCGGGTTTTTCAGTAAATTCTAAGTTTTTCAGTGCAACTCACTCATATACTATGTACTACACTGTGCATTTCGTCTAATGCGGGTTTTTCAGTAAATTCTAAGTTTTTCAGTGCAACTCACTCATATACTATGTACTACACTGTGCATTTCGTCTAATGCGGGTTTTTCAGTAAATTCTAAGTTTTTCAGTGCAACTCACTCATATACAATGTACTACACTGTGCATTTCGTCTAATGCGGGTTTTTCAGTAAATTCTAAGTTTTTCAGTGCAACTCACTCATATACAATGTACTACACTGTGCATTTCGTCTAATGCGGGTTTTTCAGTAAATTCTAAGTTTTTCAGTGCAACTCACTCATATACTATGTACTACACTGTGCATTTCGTCTAATGCGGGTTTTTCAGTAAATTCTAAGTTTTTCAGTGCAACTCACTCATGTACAATGTACTACACTGTGCATTTCGTCTAATGAGTGTTTTTCAGTAAATTCTAATTTTTTCAGTGCAACTCACTCATATACTATGTACTACACTGTGCATTTCGTCTAATGCGGGTTTTTCAGTAAATTCTAAGTTTTTCAGTGCAACTCACTCATATACTATGTACTACACTGTGCATTTCGTCTAATGCGGGTTTTTCAGTAAATTCTAAGTTTTTCAGTGCAACTCACTCATATACAATGTACTACACTGTGCATTTCGTCTAATGCGGGTTTTTCAGTAAATTCTAAGTTTTTCAGTGCAACTCACTCATATACTATGTACTACACTGTGCATTTCGTCTAATGCGGGTTTTTCAGTAAATTCTAAGTTTTTCAGTGCAACTCACTCATGTACAATGTACTACACTGTGCATTTCCTCTAATGAGTGTTTTTCAGTAAATTCTAAGTTTTTCAGTGCAACTCACTCATATACTATGTACTACACTGTGCATTTCGTCTAATGCGGGTTTTTCAGTAAATTCTAAGTTTTTCAGTGCAACTCACTCATATACAATGTACTACACTGTGCATTTCGTCTAATACGGGTTTTTCAGTAAATTCTAAGTTTTTCAGTGCAACACACTCATATACAATTTACTACACTGTGCATTTCGTCTAATGCGGGTTTTTCAGTAAATTCTAAGTTTTTCAGTGCAACTCACTCATATACTATGTAGTACACTGTGCATTTCGTCTAATGCGGGTTTTCAGTAAATTCTAAGTTTTTCAGTGCTACTCACTCATATACTATGTACTACACTGTGCATTTCGTCTAATGCGGGTTTTTCAGTAAATTCTAAGTTTTTCAGTGCAACTCACTCATGTACAATGTACTACACTGTGCATTTCGTCTAATGAGTGTTTTTCAGTAAATTCTAATTTTTTCAGTGCAACTCACTCATATACTATGTACTACACTGTGCATTTCGTCTAATGCGGGTTTTTCAGTAAATTCTAAGTTTTTCAGTGCAACTCACTCATATACTATGTACTACACTGTGCATTTCGTCTAATGTGTTTTACAGTAAATTCTAAGTTTTTCAGTGCAACTCACTCATATACTATGTACTACACTGTGCATTTCGTCTAATGCGGGTTTTTCAGTAAATTCTAAGTTTTTCAGTGCAACTCACTCATATACTATGTACTACACTGTGCATTTCGTCTAATGCGGGTTTTTCAGTAAATTCTAAGTTTTTCAGTGCAACTCACTCATATACTATGTACTACACTGTGCATTTCATCTAATGCGGGTTTTTCAGTAAATTCTAAGTTTTTCAGTGCAACTCACTCATATACTATGTACTACACTGTGCATTTCGTCTAATGCGGGTTTTTCAGTAAATTCTAAGTTTTTCAGTGCAACTCACTCATGTACTATGTACTACAGTGTGCATTTCGTCTAATGCGGGTTTTTCAGTAAATTCTAAGTTTTTCAGTGCAACTCACTCATATACAATGTACTACACTGTGCATTTCGTCTAATGCGGGTTTTTCAGTAAATTCTAAGTTTTTCAGTGCAACTCACTCATATACAATGTACTACACTGTGCATTTCGTCTAATGCGGGTTTTTCAGTAAATTCTAAGTTTTTCAGTGCAACTCACTCATATACAATGTACTACACTGTGCATTTCGTCTAATGCGGGTTTTTCAGTAAATTCTAAGTTTTTCAGTGCAACTCACTCATATACAATGTACTACACTGTGCATTTCGTCTAATGCGGGTTTTTCAGTAAATTCTAAGTTTTTCAGTGCAACTCACTCATATACTATGTACTACACTGTGCATTTCGTCTAATGCGGGTTTTTCAGTAAATTCTAAGTTTTTCAGTGCAACTCACTCATATACTATGTACTACACTGTGCATTTCGTCTAATGCGGGTTTTTCAGTAAATTCTAAGTTTTTCAGTGCAACTCACTCATATACAATGTACTACACTGTGCATTTCGTCTAATGCGGGTTTTTCAGTAAATTCTAAGTTTTTCAGTGCAACTCACTCATATACTATGTACTACACTGTGCATTTCGTCTAATGCGGGTTTTTCAGTAAATTCTAAGTTTTTCAGTGCAACTCACTCATGTACAATGTACTACACTGTGCATTTCCTCTAATGAGTGTTTTTCAGTAAATTCTAAGTTTTTCAGTGCAACTCACTCATATACTATGTACTACACTGTGCATTTCGTCTAATGCGGGTTTTTCAGTAAATTCTAAGTTTTTCAGTGCAACTCACTCATATACAATGTACTACACTGTGCATTTCGTCTAATACGGGTTTTTCAGTAAATTCTAAGTTTTTCAGTGGAACTCACTCATATACAATGTACTACACTGTGCATTTCGTCTCATACGGGTTTTTCAGTAAATTCTAAGTTTTTCAGTGCAACTCACTCATATACAATGTACTACACTGTGCATTTCGTCTAATGCGGGTTTTTCAGTAAATTCTAAGTTTTTCAGTGCAACTCACTCATATACAATGTACTACACTGTGCATTTCGTCTAATGCTGGTTTTTCAGTAAATTCTAAGTTTTTCAGTGCAACTCACTCATGTACAATGTACTACACTGTGCATTTCGTCTAATGAGTGTTTTTCAGTAAATTCTAAGTTTTTCAGTGCAACTCACTCATATACTATGTACTACACTGTGCATTTCGTCTAATGCGGGTTTTTCAGTAAATTCTAAGTTTTTCAGTGCAACACACTCATATACAATTTACTACACTGTGCATTTCGTCTAATGCGGGTTTTTCAGTAAATTCTAAGTTTTTCAGTGCAACTCACTCATATACTATGTAGTACACTGTGCATTTCGTCTAATGCGGGTTTTCAGTAAATTCTAAGTTTTTCAGTGCTACTCACTCATATACTATGTACTACACTGTGCATTTTCGTCTAATGCGGGTTTTTCAGTAAATTCTAAGTTTTTCAGTGCAACTCACTCATGTACAATGTACTACACTGTGCATTTCGTCTAATGAGTGTTTTTCAGTAAATTCTAATTTTTTCAGTGCAACTCACTCATATACTATGTACTACACTGTGCATTTCGTCTAATGCGGGTTTTTCAGTAAATTCTAAGTTTTTCAGTGCAACTCACTCATATACTATGTACTACACTGTGCATTTCGTCTAATGTGTTTTACAGTAAATTCTAAGTTTTTCAGTGCAACTCACTCATATACTATGTACTACACTGTGCATTTCGTCTAATGCGGGTTTTTCAGTAAATTCTAAGTTTTTCAGTGCAACTCACTCATATACTATGTACTACACTGTGCATTTCGTCTAATGCGGGTTTTTCAGTAAATTCTAAGTTTTTTCAGTGCAACTCACTCATATACTATGTACTACACTGTGCATTTCATCTAATGCGGGTTTTTCAGTAAATTCTAAGTTTTTTCAGTGCAACTCACTCATATACTATGTACTACACTGTGCATTTCGTCTAATGCGGGTTTTTCAGTAAATTCTAAGTTTTTCAGTGCAACTCACTCATGTACTATGTACTACAGTGTGGCATTTCGTCTAATGCGGGTTTTTCAGTAAATTCTAAGTTTTTCAGTGCAACTCACTCATATACTATGTACTACACTGTGCATTTCGTCTAATGCGGGTTTTTCAGTAAATTCTAAGTTTTTCAGTGCAACTCACTCATATACAATGTACTAACACTGTGCATTTCGTCTAATGCGGGTTTTTCAGTAAATTCTAAGTTTTTCAGTGCAACTCACTCATATACTATGTACTACACTGTGCATTTCGTCTAATGCGGGTTTTTCAGTAAATTCTAAGTTTTTCAGTGCAACTCACTCATATACAATGTACTACACTGTGCATTTCGTCTAATGCGGGTTTTTCAGTAAATTCTAAGTTTTTCAGTGCAACTCACTCATATACTATGTACTACACTGTGCATTTCGTCTAATGCGGGGTTTTTCAGTAAATTCTAAGTTTTTCAGTGCAACTCACTCATATACTATGTACTACACTGTGCATTTCGTCTAATGCGGGTTTTTCAGTAAATTCTAAGTTTTTCAGTGCAACTCACTCATGTACAATCTACACTGTGCATTTCCTCTAATGAGTGTTTTTCAGTAAATTCTAAGTTTTTCAGTGCAACTCACTCATATACTATGTACTACACTGTGCATTTCGTCTAATGCGGGTTTTTCAGTAAATTCTAAGTTTTTCAGTGCAACTCACTCATATACAATGTACTACACTGTGCATTTCGTCTAATACGGGTTTTTCAGTAAATTCTAAGTTTTTCAGTGGAACTCACTCATATACAATGTACTACACTGTGCATTTCGTCTCATACGGGTTTTTCAGTAAATTCTAAGTTTTTCAGTGCAACTCACTCATATACAATGTACTACACTGTGCATTTCGTCTAATGCGGGTTTTTCAGTAAATTCTAAGTTTTTCAGTGCAACTCACTCATATACAATGTACTACACTGTGCATTTCGTCTAATGCTGGTTTTTCAGTAAATTCTAAGTTTTTCAGTGCAACTCACTCATGTACAATGTACTACACTGTGCATTTCGTCTAATGAGTGTTTTTCAGTAAATTCTAAGTTTTTCAGTGCAACTCACTCATATACTATGTACTACACTGTGCATTTCGTCTAATGCGGGTTTTTCAGTAAATTCTAAGTTTTTCAGTGCAACACACTCATATACAATTTACTACACTGTGCATTTCGTCTAATGCGGGTTTTTCAGTAAATTCTAAGTTTTTCAGTGCAACTCACTCATATACTATGTAGTACACTGTGCATTTCGTCTAATGCGGGTTTTCAGTAAATTCTAAGTTTTTCAGTGCTACTCACTCATATACTATGTACTACACTGTGCATTTCGTCTAATGCGGGTTTTTCAGTAAATTCTAAGTTTTTCAGTGCAACTCACTCATGTACAATGTACTACACTGTGCATTTCGTCTAATGAGTGTTTTTCAGTAAATTCTAATTTTTTCAGTGCAACTCACTCATATACTATGTACTACACTGTGCATTTCGTCTAATGCGGGTTTTTCAGTAAATTCTAAGTTTTTCAGTGCAACTCACTCATATACTATGTACTACACTGTGCATTTCGTCTAATGGGTTTTACAGTAAATTCTAAGTTTTTCAGTGCAACTCACTCATATACTATGTACTACACTGTGCATTTCGTCTAATGCGGGTTTTTCAGTAAATTCTAAGTTTTTCAGTGCAACTCACTCATATACTATGTACTACACTGTGCATTTCGTCTAATGCGGGTTTTTCAGTAAATTCTAAGTTTTTCAGTGCAACTCACTCATATACTATGTACTACACTGTGCATTTCATCTAATGCGGGTTTTTCAGTAAATTCTAAGTTTTTCAGTGCAACTCACTCATATACTATGTACTACACTGTGCATTTCGTCTAATGCGGGTTTTTCAGTAAATTCTAAGTTTTTCAGTGCAACTCACTCATGTACTATGTACTACAGTGTGCATTTCGTCTAATGCGGGTTTTTCAGTAAATTCTAAGTTTTTCAGTGCAACTCACTCATATACAATGTACTACACTGTGCATTTCGTCTAATGCGGGTTTTTCAGTAAATTCTAAGTTTTTCAGGGCAACTCACTCATATATTATGTACTACACTGTGCATTTCATCTAATGCGTGTTTTTCAGTTAATTCTAAATTTTTCAGTGCAACTCACTCATATACTATGTACTACACTGTGCATTTCGTCTAATGCGGGTTTTTCAGTAAATTCTAAGTTTTTCAGTGCAACTCACTCATATACAATGTACTACACTGTGCATTTCGTCTAATGCGGGTTTTTCAGTAAATTCTAAGTTTTTCAGTGCAACTCACTCATATACTATGTAGTACACTGTGCATTTTGTCTAATGCGGGTTTTTCAGTAAATTCTAAGTTTTTCAGTGCAACTCACTCATATACAATGTACTACACTGTGCATTTCGTCTAATGCGGGTTTTTCAGTAAATTCTAAGTTTTTCAGTGCAACTCACTCATATACAATGTACTACACTGTGCATTTCGTCTAATGCGGGTTTTTCAGTAAATTCTAAGTTTTTCAGTGCAACTCACTCATATACTATGTAGTACACTGTGCATTTCGTCTAATGCGGGTTTTCAGTAAATTCTAAGTTTTTCAGTGCTACTCACTCATATAAATGTACTACACTGTGCATTTCGTCTAATGCGGGTTTTTCAGTAAATTCTAAGTTTTTCAGTGCAACTCACTCATATACAATGTACTACACTGTGCGTTTCGTCTAATGCGGGTTTTTCAGTAAATTCTAAGTTTTTCAGTGCAACTCACTCATGTACTATGTACTACACTGTGCATTTCGTCTAATGCGGGTTTTTCAGTAAATTCTAAGTTTTTCAGTGCAACTCACTCATATACAATGTACTACACTGTGCATTTCGTCTAATGCGGGTTTTTCAGTAAATTCTAAGTTTTTCAGTGCAACTCACTCATATACAATGTACTACACTGTGCATTTCGTCTAATGCGGGTTTTTCAGTAAATTCTAAGTTTTTCAGTGCAACTCACTCATATACAATGTACTACACTGTGCATTTCGTCTAATGCGGGTTTTTCAGTAAATTCTAAGTTTTTCAGTGCAACTCACTCATATACTATGTACTACACTGTGCATTTCGTCTAATGCGGGTTTTTCAGTAAATTCTAAGTTTTTCAGTGCAACTCACTCATGTACAATGTACTACACTGTGCATTTCGTCTAATGAGTGTTTTTCAGTAAATTCTAATTTTTTCAGTGCAACTCACTCATATACTATGTACTACACTGTGCATTTCGTCTAATGCGGGTTTTTCAGTAAATTCTAAGTTTTTCAGTGCAACTCACTCATATACTATGTACTACACTGTGCATTTCGTCTAATGCGGGTTTTTCAGTAAATTCTAAGTTTTTCAGTGCAACTCACTCATATACAATGTACTACACTGTGCATTTCGTCTAATGCGGGTTTTTCAGTAAATTCTAAGTTTTTCAGTGCAACTCACTCATATACTATGTACTACACTGTGCATTTCGTCTAATGCGGGTTTTTCAGTAAATTCTAAGTTTTTCAGTGCAACTCACTCATATACAATGTACTACACTGTGCATTTCGTCTAATGCGGGTTTTTCAGTAAATTCTAAGTTTTTCAGTGCAACTCACTCATATATTATGTAGTACACTGTGCATTTTGTCTAATGCGGGTTTTTCAGTAAATTCTAAGTTTTTCAGTGCAACTCACTCATATACAATGTACTACACTGTGCATTTCGTCTAATGCGGGTTTTTCAGTAAATTCTAAGTTTTTCAGTGCAACTCACTCATATACAATGTACTACACTGTGCATTTCGTCTAATACGGGTTTTTCAGTAAATTCTAAGTTTTTCAGTGCAACTCACTCATATACAATGTACTACACTGTGCATTTCGTCTAATGCGGGTTTTTCAGTAAATTCTAAGTTTTTCAGTGCAACTCACTCATATACTATGTACTACACTGTGCATTTCGTCTAATGCTGGTTTTTCAGTAAATTCTAAGTTTTTCAGTGCAACTCACTCATATACAATGTACTACACTGTGCATTTCGTCTAATGCGGGTTTTTCAGTAACTTCTAAGTTTTTCAGTGCAACACACTCATATACAATTTACTACACTGTGCATTTCGTCTAATGCGGGTTTTTCAGTAAATTCTAAGTTTTTCAGTGCAACTCACTCATATACTATGTAGTACACTGTGCATTTCGTCTAATGCGGGTTTTCAGTAAATTCTAAGTTTTTCAGTGCTACTCACTCATATACAATGTACTACACTGTGCATTTCGTCTAATGCGGGTTTTTCAGTAAATTCTAAGTTTTTCAGTGCAACTCACTCATATACAATGTACTACACTGTGCATTTCGTCTAATGCGGGTTTTTCAGTAAATTCTAAGTTTTTCAGTGCAACTCACTCATGTACTATGTACTACACTGTGCATTTCGTCTAATGCGGGTTTTTCAGTAAATTCTAAGTTTTTCAGTGCAACTCACTCATATACAATGTACTACACTGTGCATTTCGTCTAATGCGGGTTTTTCAGTAAATTCTAAGTTTTTCAGTGCAACTCACTCATATACAATGTACTACACTGTGCATTTCGTCTAATGCGGGTTTTTCAGTAAATTCTAAGTTTTTCAGTGCAACTCACTCATATACTATGTACTACACTGTGCATTTCGTCTAATGCGGGTTTTTCAGTAAATTCTAAGTTTTTCAGTGCAACTCACTCATATACTATGTACTACACTGTGCATTTCGTCTAATGCGGGTTTTTCAGTAAATTCTAAGTTTTTCAGTGCAACTCACTCATATACAATGTACTACACTGTGCATTTCGTCTAATGCGGGTTTTTCAGTAAATTCTAAGTTTTTCAGTGCAACTCACTCATATACAATGTACTACACTGTGCATTTCGTCTAATGCGGGTTTTTCAGTAAATTCTAAGTTTTTCAGTGCAACTCACTCATATACTATGTACTACACTGTGCATTTCGTCTAATGCGGGTTTTTCAGTAAATTCTAAGTTTTTCAGTGCAACTCACTCATGTACAATGTACTACACTGTGCATTTCGTCTAATGAGTGTTTTTCAGTAAATTCTAATTTTTTCAGTGCAACTCACTCATATACTATGTACTACACTGTGCATTTCGTCTAATGCGGGTTTTTCAGTAAATTCTAAGTTTTTCAGTGCAACTCACTCATATACTATGTACTACACTGTGCATTTCGTCTAATGCGGGTTTTTCAGTAAATTCTAAGTTTTTCAGTGCAACTCACTCATATACAATGTACTACACTGTGCATTTCGTCTAATGCGGGTTTTTCAGTAAATTCTAAGTTTTTCAGTGCAACTCACTCATATACAATGTACTACACTGTGCATTTCGTCTAATGCGGGTTTTTCAGTAAATTCTAAGTTTTTCAGTGCAACTCACTCATATACAATGTACTACACTGTGCATTTCGTCTAATGCGGGTTTTTCAGTAAATTCTAAGTTTTTCAGTGCAACACACTCATATACAATTTACTACACTGTGCATTTCGTCTAATGCGGGTTTTTCAGTAAATTCTAAGTTTTTCAGTGCAACTCACTCATATACAATGTACTACACTGTGCATTTCGTCTAATGCGGGTTTTTCAGTAAATTCTAAGTTTTTCAGTGCAACTAACTCATGTACTATGTACTACACTGTGCATTTCGTCTAATGCGGGTTTTTCAATAAATTCTAAGTTTTTCAGTGCAACTCACTCATATACTATGGACTACACTGTGCATTTCGTCTAATGCGGGTTTTTCAGTAAATTCTAAGTTTTTCAGTGCAACTCACTCATATACAATGTACTACACTGTGCATTTCGTCTAATGCGGGTTTTTCAGTAAATTCTAAGTTTTTCAGTGCAACTCACTCATATACAATGTACTACACTGTGCATTTCGTCTAATGCGGGTTTTTCAGTAAATTCTAAGTTTTTCAGTGCAACTCACTCATATACAATGTACTACACTGTGCATTTCGTCTAATGCGGGTTTTTCAGTAAATTCTAAGTTTTTCAGTGCAACTCACTCATATACAATGTACTACACTGTGCATTTCGTCTAATGCGGGTTTTTCAGTAAATTCTAAATTTTTCAGTGCAACTCACTCATATACTATGTACTACACTGTGCATTTCGTCTAATGCGGGTTTTTCAGTAAATTCTAAGTTTTTCAGTGCAACTCACTCATATACTATGTACTACACTGTGCATTTCGTCTAATGCGGGTTTTTCAGTAAATTCTAAGTTTTTCAGTGCAACTCACTCATATACAATGTACTACACTGTGCATTTCGTCTAATGCGGGTTTTTCAGTAAATTCTAAGTTTTTCAGTGCAACTCACTCATATACTATGTACTACACTCTGCATTTCGTCTAATGTGGGGTTTTCAGTAAATTCTAAGTTTTTCAGTGCAACTCACTCATATACAATGTACTACACTGTGCATTTCGTCTAATGCGGGTTTTTCAGTAAATTCTAAGTTTTTCAGTGCAACTCACTCATATACTATGTACTACACTGCATTTCGTCTAATGCGGGTTTTTCAGTAAATTCTAAGTTTTTCAGTGCAACTCACTCATATACAATGTACTACACTGTGCATTTCGTCTAATGCGGGTTTTTCAGTAAATTCTACGTTTTTCAGTGCAACTCACTCATATACTATGTACTACACTGTGCATTTCGTCTAATGCGGGTTTTTCAGTAAATTCTAAGTTTTTCAGTGCAACTCACTCATATACTATGTACTACACTGTGCATTTCGTCTAATGTGGGTTTTTCAGTTAATGCTAAGTTTTTCAGTGCAACTCACTCATATACAATATACTACACTGTGCTATTCGTATAATGCGGGTTTTTCAGTAAATTCTAAGTTTTTCAGTGCAACTCACTCATATACAATGTACTACACTGTGCATTTCGTCTAATGCGGGTTTTTCAGTAAATTCTAAGTTTTTCAGTGCAACTCACTCATATAATATGTACTACACTGTGCATTTCGTCTAATGCGGGTTTTTCAGTTAATTCTAAGTTTTTCAGTGCAACTCACTCATATACAATGTACTACACTGTGCATTTCGTCTAATGCGGGTTTTTTCAGTAAATTCTAAGTTTTTCAGTGCAACTCACTCATGTACTATGTACTACAGTGTGCATTTCGTCTAATGCGGGTTTTTCAGTAAATTCTAAGTTTTTCAGTGCAACTCACTCATATACAATGTACTACACTGTGCATTTCGTCTAATGCGGGTTTTTCAGTAAATTCTAAGTTTTTCAGTGCAACTCACTCATATACTATGTACTACACTGTGCATTTCGTCTAATGCGTGTTTTTCAGTTAATTCTAAATTTTTCAGTGCAACTCACTCATATACTATGTACTACACTGTGCATTTCGTCTAATGCGGGTTTTTCAGTAAATTCTAAGTTTTTCAGTGCAACTCACTCATATACAATGTACTACACTGTGCATTTCGTCTAATGCGGGTTTTTCAGTAAATTCTAAGTTTTTCAGTGCAACTCACTCATATATTATGTAGTACACTGTGCATTTTGTCTAATGCGGGTTTTTCAGTAAATTCTAAGTTTTTCAGTGCAACTCACTCATATACAATGTACTACACTGTGCATTTCGTCTAATGCGGGTTTTTCAGTAAATTCTAAGTTTTTCAGTGCAACTCACTCATATACAATGTACTACACTGTGCATTTCGTCTAATACGGGTTTTTCAGTAAATTCTAAGTTTTTCAGTGCAACTCACTCATATACAATGTACTACACTGTGCATTTCGTCTAATGCGGGTTTTTCAGTAAATTCTAAGTTTTTCAGTGCAACTCACTCATATACTATGTACTACACTGTGCATTTCGTCTAATGCTGGTTTTTCAGTAAATTCTAAGTTTTTCAGTGCAACTCACTCATATACAATGTACTACACTGTGCATTTCGTCTAATGCGGGTTTTTCAGTAACTTCTAAGTTTTTCAGTGCAACACACTCATATACAATTTACTACACTGTGCATTTCGTCTAATGCGGGTTTTTCAGTAAATTCTAAGTTTTTCAGTGCAACTCACTCATATACTATGTAGTACACTGTGCATTTCGTCTAATGCGGGTTTTCAGTAAATTCTAAGTTTTTCAGTGCTACTCACTCATATACAATGTACTACACTGTGCATTTCGTCTAATGCGGGTTTTTCAGTAAATTCTAAGTTTTTCAGTGCAACTCACTCATATACAATGTACTACACTGTGCATTTCGTCTAATGCGGGTTTTTCAGTAAATTCTAAGTTTTTCAGTGCAACTCACTCATGTACTATGTACTACACTGTGCATTTCGTCTAATGCGGGTTTTTCAGTAAATTCTAAGTTTTTCAGTGCAACTCACTCATATACAATGTACTACACTGTGCATTTCGTCTAATGCGGGTTTTTCAGTAAATTCTAAGTTTTTCAGTGCAACTCACTCATATACAATGTACTACACTGTGCATTTCGTCTAATGCGGGTTTTTCAGTAAATTCTAAGTTTTTCAGTGCAACTCACTCATATACTATGTACTACACTGTGCATTTCGTCTAATGCGGGTTTTTCAGTAAATTCTAAGTTTTTCAGTGCAACTCACTCATATACTATGTACTACACTGTGCATTTCGTCTAATGCGGGTTTTTCAGTAAATTCTAAGTTTTTCAGTGCAACTCACTCATATACAATGTACTACACTGTGCATTTCGTCTAATGCGGGTTTTTCAGTAAATTCTAAGTTTTTCAGTGCAACTCACTCATATACAATGTACTACACTGTGCATTTCGTCTAATGCGGGTTTTTCAGTAAATTCTAAGTTTTTCAGTGCAACTCACTCATATACTATGTACTACACTGTGCATTTCGTCTAATGCGGGTTTTTCAGTAAATTCTAAGTTTTTCAGTGCAACTCACTCATGTACAATGTACTACACTGTGCATTTCGTCTAATGAGTGTTTTTCAGTAAATTCTAATTTTTTCAGTGCAACTCACTCATATACTATGTACTACACTGTGCATTTCGTCTAATGCGGGTTTTTCAGTAAATTCTAAGTTTTTCAGTGCAACTCACTCATATACAATGTACTACACTGTGCATTTCGTCTAATGCGGGTTTTTCAGTAAATTCTAAGTTTTTCAGTGCAACTCACTCATATACAATGTACTACACTGTGCATTTCGTCTAATGCGGGTTTTTCAGTAAATTCTAAGTTTTTCAGTGCAACTCACTCATATACAATGTACTACACTGTGCATTTCGTCTAATGCGGGTTTTTCAGTAAATTCTAAGTTTTTCAGTGCAACACACTCATATACAATTTACTACACTGTGCATTTCGTCTAATGCGGGTTTTTCAGTAAATTCTAAGTTTTTCAGTGCAACTCACTCATATACAATGTACTACACTGTGCATTTCGTCTAATGCGGGTTTTTCAGTAAATTCTAAGTTTTTCAGTGCAACTAACTCATGTACTATGTACTACACTGTGCATTTCGTCTAATGCGGGTTTTTCCATAAATTCTAAGTTTTTCAGTGCAACTCACTCATATACTATGGACTACACTGTGCATTTCGTCTAATGCGGGTTTTTCAGTAAATTCTAAGTTTTTCAGTGCAACTCACTCATATACAATGTACTACACTGTGCATTTCGTCTAATGCGGGTTTTTAAGTAAATTCTAAGTTTTTCAGTGCAACTCACTCATATACAATGTACTACACTGTGCATTTCGTCTAATGCGGGTTTTTCAGTAAATTCTAAGTTTTTCAGTGCAACTCACTCATATACAATGTACTACACTGTGCATTTCGTCTAATGCGGGTTTTTCAGTAAATTCTAAGTTTTTCAGTGCAACTCACTCATATACAATGTACTACACTGTGCATTTCGTCTAATGCGGGTTTTTCAGTAAATTCTAAATTTTTCAGTGCAACTCACTCATATACTATGTACTACACTGTGCATTTCGTCTAATGCGGGTTTTTCAGTAAATTCTAAGTTTTTCAGTGCAACTCACTCATATACTATGTACTACACTGTGCATTTCGTCTAATGCGGGTTTTTCAGTAAATTCTAAGTTTTTCAGTGCAACTCACTCATATACAATGTACTACACTGTGCATTTCGTCTAATGCGGGTTTTTCAGTAAATTCTAAGTTTTTCAGTGCAACTCACTCATATACTATGTACTACACTCTGCATTTCGTCTAATGTGGGTTTTTCAGTAAATTCTAAGTTTTTCAGTGCAACTCACTCATATACAATGTACTACACTGTGCATTTCGTCTAATGCGGGTTTTTCAGTAAATTCTAAGTTTTTCAGTGCAACTCACTCATATACTATGTACTACACTGCATTTCGTCTAATGCGGGTTTTTCAGTAAATTCTAAGTTTTTCAGTGCAACTCACTCATATACAATGTACTACACTGTGCATTTCGTCTAATGCGGGTTTTTCAGTAAATTCTACGTTTTTCAGTGCAACTCACTCATATACTATGTACTACACTGTGCATTTCGTCTAATGCGGGTTTTTCAGTAAATTCTAAGTTTTTCAGTGCAACTCACTCATATACTATGTACTACACTGTGCATTTCGTCTAATGTGGGTTTTTCAGTTAATGCTAAGTTTTTCAGTGCAACTCACTCATATACAATATACTACACTGTGCTAT
>NW_028227472.1:98787-131945 GCF_978045245.1 Mus caroli | reverse complement strand
TATGTACTACACTGTGCATTTCGTCTAATGCGGGGTTTTTCAGTAAATTCTAAGTTTTTCAGTGCAACTCACTCATATACTATGTACTACACTGTGCATTTCGTCTAATGCTGGTTTTTCAGTAAATTCTAAGTTTTTCAGTGCAACTCACTCATGTACAATGTACTACACTGTGCATTTCGTCTAATGAGTGTTTTTCAGTAAATTCTAAGTTTTTCAGTGCAACTCACTCATATACTATGTACTACACTGTGCATTTCGTCTAATGCGGGTTTTTCAGTAAATTCTAAGTTTTTCAGTGCAACACACTCATATACAATTTACTACACTGTGCATTTCGTCTAATGCGGGTTTTTCAGTAAATTCTAAGTTTTTCAGTGCAACTCACTCATATACTATGTACTACACTGTGCATTTCGTCTAATGCGGGTTTTTCAGTAAATTCTAAGTTTTTCAGTGCAACTCACTCATATACAATGTACTACACTGTGCATTTCGTCTAATGCGGGTTTTTTCAGTAAATTCCAAGTTTTTCAGTGCAACTCACTCATATACTATGTACTACACTCTGCATTTCGTCTAATGTGGGGTTTTCAGTAAATTCTAAGTTTTTCAGTGCAACTCACTCATATACAATGTACTACACTGTGCATTTCGTCTAATGCGGGTTTTTTCAGTAAATTCTAAGTTTTTCAGTGCAACTCACTCATATACTATGTACTACACTGCATTTCGTCTAATGCGGGTTTTTCAGTAAATTCTAAGTTTTTCAGTGCAACTCACTCATATACAATGTACTACACTGTGCATTTCGTCTAATGCGGGTTTTTCAGTAAATTCTACGTTTTTCAGTGCAACTCACTCATATACTATGTACTACACTGTGCATTTCGTCTAATGCGGGTTTTTCAGTAAATTCTAAGTTTTTCAGTGCAACTCACTCATATACTATGTACTACACTGTGCATTTCGTCTAATGCGGGTTTTTCAGTTAATGCTAAGTTTTTCAGTGCAACTCACTCATATACAATATACTACACTGTGCTATTCGTATAATGCGGGTTTTTCAGTAAATTCTAAGTTTTTCAGTGCAACTCACTCATATACAATGTACTACACTGTGCATTTCGTCTAATGCGGGTTTTTCAGTAAATTCTAAGTTTTTCAGTGCAACTCACTCATATACTATGTACTACACTGTGCATTTCGTCTAATGCGGGTTTTTCAGTAAATTCTAAGTTTTTCAGTGCAACTCACTCATATACTATGTACTACACTGTGCATTTCATCTAATGCTGGGTTTTTCAGTAAATTCTAAGTTTTTCAGTGCAACTCACTCATATACTATGTACTACACTGTGCGTTTCTTATATTCTAAGTTTTTCAGTGCAACTCACTCATATAATATGTACTACACTGTGCATTTCGTCTAATGCGGGTTTTTCAGTTAATTCTAAGTTTTTCAGTGCAACTCACTCATATACAATGTACTACACTGTGCATTTCGTCTAATGCGGGTTTTTCAGTAAATTCTAAGTTTTTCAGTGCAATTCACTCATGTACTATGTACTACACTGTGCATTTCGTCTAATGCGGGTTTTTCAGTAAATTCTAAGTTTTTCAGTGCAACTCACTCATATACAATGTACTACACTGTGCATTTCGTCTAATGCGGGTTTTTCAGTAAATTCTAAGTTTTTCAGTGCAACTCACTCATATACTATGTACTACACGTGCATTTCGTCTAATGCGTGTTTTTCAGTTAATTCTAAATTTTTCAGTGCAACTCACTCATATACTATGTACTACACTGTGCATTTCGTCTAATGCGGGTTTTTCAGTAAATTCTAAGTTTTTCAGTGCAACTCACTCATATACAATGTACTACACTGTGCATTTCGTCTAATGCGGGTTTTTCAGTAAATTCTAAGTTTTTCAGTGCAACTCACTTATATACTATGTAGTACACTGTGCATTTCGTCTAATGCGGGTTTTTCAGTAAATTCTAAGTTTTTCAGTGCAACTCACTCATATACAATGTACTACACTGTGCATTTCGTCTAATGCGGGTTTTTCAGTAAATTCTAAGTTTTTCAGTGCAACTCACTCATATACAATGTACTACACTGTGCATTTCGTCTAATGCGGGTTTTTCAGTAAATTCTAAGTTTTTCAGTGCAACTCACTCATATACAATGTACTACACTGTGCATTTCGTCTAATGCGGGTTTTTCAGTAAATTCTAAGTTTTTCAGTGCAACTCACTCATATTCAATGTACTACACTGTGCATTTCGTCTAATGCGGGTTTTTCAGTAAATTCTAAGTTTTTCAGTGCAACTCACTCATATACTATGTACTACACTGTGCATTTCGTCTAATGCGGGTTTTTCAGTAAATTCTAAGTTTTTCAGTGCAACTCACTCATATACAATGTACTACACTGTGCATTTCCTCTAATGAGTGTTTTTCAGTAAATTCTAAGTTTTTCAGTGCAACTCACTCATATACTATGTACTACACTGTGCATTTCGTCTAATGCGGGTTTTTCAGTAAATTCTAAGTTTTTCAGTGCAACTCACTCATATACAATGTACTACACTGTGCATTTCGTCTAATACGGGTTTTTCAGTAAATTCTAAGTTTTTCAGTGGAACTCACTCATATACAATGTACTACACTGTGCATTTCGTCTAATACGGGTTTTTCAGTAAATTCTAAGTTTTTCAGTGCAACTCACTCATATACAATGTACTACACTGTGCATTTCGTCTAATGCGGGTTTTTCAGTAAATTCTAAGTTTTTCAGTGCAACTCACTCATATACTATGTACTACACTGTGCATTTCGTCTAATGCTGGTTTTTCAGTAAATTCTAAGTTTTTCAGTGCAACTCACTCATGTACAATGTACTACACTGTGCATTTCGTCTAATGCGGGTTTTTCAGTAAATTCTAAGTTTTTCAGTGCAACTCACTCATATACTATGTAGTACACTGTGCATTTCGTCTAATGCGGGTTTTCAGTAAATTCTAAGTTTTTCAGTGCTACTCACTCATATACTATGTACTACACTGTGCATTTCGTCTAATGCGGGTTTTTCAGTAAATTCTAAGTTTTTCAGTGCAACTCACTCATGTACAATGTACTACACTGTGCATTTCGTCTAATGAGTGTTTTTCAGTAAATTCTAATTTTTTCAGTGCAACTCACTCATATACTATGTACTACACTGTGCATTTCGTCTAATGCGGGTTTTTCAGTAAATTCTAAGTTTTTCAGTGCAACTCACTCATATACTATGTACTACACTGTGCATTTCGTCTAATGGGTTTTACAGTAAATTCTAAGTTTTTCAGTGCAACTCACTCATATACTATGTACTACACTGTGCATTTCGTCTAATGCGGGTTTTTCAGTAAATTCTAAGTTTTTCAGTGCAACTCACTCATATACTATGTACTACACTGTGCATTTCGTCTAATGCGGGTTTTTCAGTAAATTCTAAGTTTTTCAGTGCAACTCACTCATATACTATGTACTACACTGTGCATTTCATCTAATGCGGGTTTTTCAGTAAATTCTAAGTTTTTCAGTGCAACTCACTCATATACTATGTACTACACTGTGCATTTCGTCTAATGCGGGTTTTTCAGTAAATTCTAAGTTTTTCAGTGCAACTCACTCATATAATATGTACTACACTGTGCATTTCGTCTAATGCGGGTTTTTCAGTTAATTCTAAGTTTTTCAGTGCAACTCACTCATATACAATGTACTACACTGTGCATTTCGTCTAATGCGGGTTTTTCAGTAAATTCTAAGTTTTTCAGTGCAACTCACTCATGTACTATGTACTACAGTGTGCATTTCGTCTAATGCGGGTTTTTCAGTAAATTCTAAGTTTTTCAGTGCAACTCACTCATATACAATGTACTACACTGTGCATTTCGTCTAATGCGGGTTTTTCAGTAAATTCTAAGTTTTTCAGGGCAACTCACTCATATATTATGTACTACACTGTGCATTTCATCTAATGCGTGTTTTTCAGTTAATTCTAAATTTTTCAGTGCAACTCACTCATATACTATGTACTACACTGTGCATTTCGTCTAATGCGGGTTTTTCAGTAAATTCTAAGTTTTTCAGTGCAACTCACTCATATACAATGTACTACACTGTGCATTTCGTCTAATGCGGGTTTTTCAGTAAATTCTAAGTTTTTCAGTGCAACTCACTCATATACTATGTAGTACACTGTGCATTTTGTCTAATGCGGGTTTTTCAGTAAATTCTAAGTTTTTCAGTGCAACTCACTCATATACAATGTACTACACTGTGCATTTCGTCTAATGCGGGTTTTTCAGTAAATTCTAAGTTTTTCAGTGCAACTCACTCATATACAATGTACTACACTGTGCATTTCGTCTAATACGGGTTTTTTCAGTAAATTCTAAGTTTTTCAGTGCAACTCACTCATATACAATGTACTACACTGTGCATTTCGTCTAATGCGGGTTTTTCAGTAAATTCTAAGTTTTTCAGTGCAACTCACTCATATACTATGTACTACACTGTGCATTTCGTCTAATGCTGGTTTTTCAGTAAATTCTAAGTTTTTCAGTGCAACTCACTCATATACAATGTACTACACTGTGCATTTCGTCTAATGCGGGTTTTTTCAGTAACTTCTAAGTTTTTCAGTGCAACACACTCATATACAATTTACTACACTGTGCATTTCGTCTAATGCGGGTTTTTCAGTAAATTCTAAGTTTTTCAGTGCAACTCACTCATATACTATGTAGTACACTGTGCATTTCGTCTAATGCGGGTTTTCAGTAAATTCTAAGTTTTTCAGTGCTATTCACTCATATAAATGTACTACACTGTGCATTTCGTCTAATGCGGGTTTTTCAGTAAATTCTAAGTTTTTCAGTGCAACTCACTCATATACAATGTACTACACTGTGCGTTTCGTCTAATGCGGGTTTTTCAGTAAATTCTAAGTTTTTCAGTGCAACTCACTCATGTACTATGTACTACACTGTGCATTTCGTCTAATGCGGGTTTTTCAGTAAATTCTAAGTTTTTCAGTGCAACTCACTCATATACAATGTACTACACTGTGCATTTCGTCTAATGCGGGTTTTTCAGTAAATTCTAAGTTTTTCAGTGCAACTCACTCATATACAATGTACTACACTGTGCATTTCGTCTAATGCGGGGTTTTTCAGTAAATTCTAAGTTTTTCAGTGCAACTCACTCATATACAATGTACTACACTGTGCATTTCGTCTAATGCGGGTTTTTCAGTAAATTCTAAGTTTTTCAGTGCAACTCACTCATATACTATGTACTACACTGTGCATTTCGTCTAATGCGGGTTTTTCAGTAAATTCTAAGTTTTTCAGTGCAACTCACTCATGTACAATGTACTACACTGTGCATTTCGTCTAATGCGGGTTTTTCAGTAAATTCTAAGTTTTTCAGTGCAACTCACTCATATACTATGTACTACACTGTGCATTTCGTCTAATGCGGGTTTTTCAGTAAATTCTAAGTTTTTCAGTGCAACTCACTCATATACAATGTACTACACTGTGCATTTCGTCTAATGCGGGTTTTTCAGTAAATTCTAAGTTTTTCAGTGCAACTCACTCATATACTATGTACTACACTGTGCATTTCGTCTAATGCGGGTTTTTCAGTAAATTCTAAGTTTTTCAGTGCAACTCACTCATATACAATGTACTACACTGTGCATTTCGTCTAATGCGGGTTTTTCAGTAAATTCTAAGTTTTTCAGTGCAACACACTCATATACAATTTACTATACTGTGCATTTCGTCTAATGCGGGTTTTTCAGTAAATTCTAAGTTTTTCAGTGCAACTCACTCATATAATATGTACTACACTGTGCATTTCGTCTAATGCGGGTTTTTCAGTTAATTCTAAGTTTTTCAGTGCAACTCACTCATATACAATGTACTACACTGTGCATTTCGTCTAATGCGGGTTTTTCAGTAAATTCTAAGTTTTTCAGTGCAACTCACTCATGTACTATGTACTACAGTGTGCATTTCGTCTAATGCGGGTTTTTCAGTAAATTCTAAGTTTTTCAGTGCAACTCACTCATATACAATGTACTACACTGTGCATTTCGTCTAATGCGGGTTTTTCAGTAAATTCTAAGTTTTTCAGTGCAACTCACTCATATACTATGTACTACACTGTGCATTTCGTCTAATGCGTGTTTTTCAGTTAATTCTAAATTTTTCAGTGCAACTCACTCATATACTATGTACTACACTGTGCATTTCGTCTAATGCGGGTTTTTCAGTAAATTCTAAGTTTTTCAGTGCAACTCACTCATATACAATGTACTACACTGTGCATTTCGTCTAATGCGGGTTTTTCAGTAAATTCTAAGTTTTTCAGTGCAACTCACTCATATATTATGTAGTACACTGTGCATTTTGTCTAATGCGGGTTTTTCAGTAAATTCTAAGTTTTTCAGTGCAACTCACTCATATACAATGTACTACACTGTGCATTTCGTCTAATGCGGGTTTTTCAGTAAATTCTAAGTTTTTCAGTGCAACTCACTCATATACAATGTACTACACTGTGCATTTCGTCTAATGCGGGTTTTTCAGTAAATTCTAAGTTTTTCAGTGCAACTCACTCATATACTATGTACTACACTGTGCATTTCGTCTAATGCGGGTTTTTCAGTAAATTCTAAGTTTTTCAGTGCAACTCACTCATATACAATGTACTACACTGTGCATTTCGTCTAATGCGGGTTTTTCAGTAAATTCTAAGTTTTTCAGTGCAACACACTCATATACAATTTACTACACTGTGCATTTCGTCTAATGCGGGTTTTTCAGTAAATTCTAAGTTTTTCAGTGCAACTCACTCATATAATATGTACTACACTGTGCATTTCGTCTAATGCAGGTTTTTCAGTTAATTCTAAGTTTTTCAGTGCAACTCACTCATATACAATGTACTACACTGTGCATTTCGTCTAATGCGGGTTTTTCAGTAAATTCTAAGTTTTTCAGTGCAACTCACTCATGTACTATGTACTACAGTGTGCATTTCGTCTAATGCGGGTTTTTCAGTAAATTCTAAGTTTTTCAGTGCAACTCACTCATATACAATGTACTACACTGTGCATTTCGTCTAATGCGGGTTTTTCAGTAAATTCTAAGTTTTTCAGTGCAACTCACTCATATACTATGTACTACACTGTGCATTTCGTCTAATGCGTGTTTTTCAGTTAATTCTAAATTTTTCAGTGCAACTCACTCATATACTATGTACTACACTGTGCATTTCGTCTAATGCGGGTTTTTCAGTAAATTCTAAGTTTTTCAGTGCAACTCACTCATATACAATGTACTACACTGTGCATTTCGTCTAATGTGGGTTTTTCAGTAAATTCTAAGTTTTTCAGTGCAACTCACTCATATATTATGTACTACACTGTGCATTTTGTCTAATGCGGGTTTTTCAGTAAATTCTAAGTTTTTCAGTGCAACTCACTCATATACAATGTACTACACTGTGCATTTCGTCTAATGCGGGTTTTTCAGTAAATTCTAAGTTTTTCAGTGCAACTCACTCATATACAATGTACTACACTGTGCATTTCGTCTAATACGGGTTTTTCAGTAAATTCTAAGTTTTTCAGTGCAACTCACTCATATACAATGTACTACACTGTGCATTTCGTCTAATGCGGGTTTTTCAGTAAATTCTAAGTTTTTCAGTGCAACTCACTCATATACTATGTACTACACTGTGCATTTCGTCTAATGCTGGTTTTTCAGTAAATTCTAAGTTTTTCAGTGCAACTCACTCATATACAATGTACTACACTGTGCATTTCGTCTAATGCGGGTTTTTCAGTAACTTCTAAGTTTTTCAGTGCAACACACTCATATACAATTTACTACACTGTGCATTTCGTCTAATGCGGGTTTTTCAGTAAATTCTAAGTTTTTCAGTGCAACTCACTCATATACTATGTAGTACACTGTGCATTTCGTCTAATGCGGGTTTTCAGTAAATTCTAAGTTTTTCAGTGCTACTCACTCATATACAATGTACTACACTGTGCATTTCGTCTAATGCGGGTTTTTCAGTAAATTCTAAGTTTTTCAGTGCAACTCACTCATATACAATGTACTACACTGTGCATTTCGTCTAATGCGGGTTTTTCAGTAAATTCTAAGTTTTTCAGTGCAACTCACTCATGTACTATGTACTACACTGTGCATTTCGTCTAATGCGGGTTTTTCAGTAAATTCTAAGTTTTTCAGTGCAACTCACTCATATACAATGTACTACACTGTGCATTTCGTCTAATGCGGGTTTTTCAGTAAATTCTAAGTTTTTCAGTGCAACTCACTCATATACAATGTACTACACTGTGCATTTCGTCTAATGCGGGTTTTTCAGTAAATTCTAAGTTTTTCAGTGCAACTCACTCATATACTATGTACTACACTGTGCATTTCGTCTAATGCGGGTTTTTCAGTAAATTCTAAGTTTTTCAGTGCAACTCACTCATATACAATGTACTACACTGTGCATTTCGTCTAATGCGGGTTTTTCATAAATTCTAAGTTTTTCAGTGCAACTCACTCATATACTATGTACTACACTGTGCATTTCGTCTAATGCGGGTTTTTCAGTAAATTCTAAGTTTTTCAGTGCAACTCACTCATGTACAATGTACTACACTGTGCATTTCGTCTAATGAGTGTTTTTCAGTAAATTCTAATTTTTTCAGTGCAACTCACTCATATACTATGTACTACACTGTGCATTTCGTCTAATGCGGGTTTTTCAGTAAATTCTAAGTTTTTCAGTGCAACTCACTCATATACTATGTACTACACTGTGCATTTCGTCTAATGCGGGTTTTTCAGTAAATTCTAAGTTTTTCAGTGCAACTCACTCATATACAATGTACTACACTGTGCATTTCGTCTAATGCGGGTTTTTCAGTAAATTCTAAGTTTTTCAGTGCAACTCACTCATATACAATGTACTACACTGTGCATTTCGTCTAATGCGGGTTTTTCAGTAAATTCTAAGTTTTTCAGTGCAACTCACTCATATACAATGTACTACACTGTGCATTTCGTCTAATGCGGGTTTTTCAGTAAATTCTAAGTTTTTCAGTGCAACTCACTCATATACTATGTAGTACACTGTGCATTTTGTCTAATGCGGGTTTTTCAGTAAATTCTAAGTTTTTCAGTGCAACTCACTCATATACAATGTACTACACTGTGCATTTCGTCTAATGCGGGTTTTTCAGTAAATTCTAAGTTTTTCAGTGCAACTCACTCATATACAATGTACTACACTGTGCATTTCGTCTAATACGGGTTTTTCAGTAAATTCTAAGTTTTTCAGTGCAACTCACTCATATACAATGTACTACACTGTGCATTTCGTCTAATGCGGGTTTTTCAGTAAATTCTAAGTTTTTCAGTGCAACTCACTCATATACTATGTACTACACTGTGCATTTCGTCTAATGCTGGTTTTTCAGTAAATTCTAAGTTTTTCAGTGCAACTCACTCATATACAATGTACTACACTGTGCATTTCGTCTAATGCGGGTTTTTCAGTAACTTCTAAGTTTTTCAGTGCAACACACTCATATACAATTTACTACACTGTGCATTTCGTCTAATGCGGGTTTTTCAGTAAATTCTAAGTTTTTCAGTGCAACTCACTCATATACTATGTAGTACACTGTGCATTTCGTCTAATGCGGGTTTTCAGTAAATTCTAAGTTTTTCAGTGCTATTCACTCATATAAATGTACTACACTGTGCATTTCGTCTAATGCGGGTTTTTCAGTAAATTCTAAGTTTTTCAGTGCAACTCACTCATATACAATGTACTACACTGTGCGTTTCGTCTAATGCGGGTTTTTCAGTAAATTCTAAGTTTTTCAGTGCAACTCACTCATGTACTATGTACTACACTGTGCATTTCGTCTAATGCGGGTTTTTCAGTAAATTCTAAGTTTTTCAGTGCAACTCACTCATATACAATGTACTACACTGTGCATTTCGTCTAATGCGGGTTTTTCAGTAAATTCTAAGTTTTTCAGTGCAACTCACTCATATACAATGTACTACACTGTGCATTTCGTCTAATGCGGGTTTTTCAGTAAATTCTAAGTTTTTCAGTGCAACTCACTCATATACAATGTACTACACTGTGCATTTCGTCTAATGCGGGTTTTTCAGTAAATTCTAAGTTTTTCAGTGCAACTCACTCATATACTATGTACTACACTGTGCATTTCGTCTAATGCGGGTTTTTCAGTAAATTCTAAGTTTTTCAGTGCAACTCACTCATGTACAATGTACTACACTGTGCATTTCGTCTAATGAGTGTTTTTCAGTAAATTCTAATTTTTTCAGTGCAACTCACTCATATACTATGTACTACACTGTGCATTTCGTCTAATGCGGGTTTTTCAGTAAATTCTAAGTTTTTCAGTGCAACTCACTCATATACTATGTACTACACTGTGCATTTCGTCTAATGCGGGTTTTTCAGTAAATTCTAAGTTTTTCAGTGCAACTCACTCATATACAATGTACTACACTGTGCATTTCGTCTAATGCGGGTTTTTCAGTAAATTCTAAGTTTTTCAGTGCAACTCACTCATATACTATGTACTACACTGTGCATTTCGTCTAATGCGGGTTTTTCAGTAAATTCTAAGTTTTTCAGTGCAACTCACTCATATACAATGTACTACACTGTGCATTTCGTCTAATGCGGGTTTTTCAGTAAATTCTAAGTTTTTCAGTGCAACACACTCATATACAATTTACTATACTGTGCATTTCGTCTAATGCGGGTTTTTCAGTAAATTCTAAGTTTTTCAGTGCAACTCACTCATATAATATGTACTACACTGTGCATTTCGTCTAATGCGGGTTTTTCAGTTAATTCTAAGTTTTTCAGTGCAACTCACTCATATACAATGTACTACACTGTGCATTTCGTCTAATGCGGGTTTTTCAGTAAATTCTAAGTTTTTCAGTGCAACTCACTCATGTACTATGTACTACAGTGTGCATTTCGTCTAATGCGGGTTTTTCAGTAAATTCTAAGTTTTTCAGTGCAACTCACTCATATACAATGTACTACACTGTGCATTTCGTCTAATGCGGGTTTTTCAGTAAATTCTAAGTTTTTCAGTGCAACTCACTCATATACTATGTACTACACTGTGCATTTCGTCTAATGCGTGTTTTTCAGTTAATTCTAAATTTTTCAGTGCAACTCACTCATATACTATGTACTACACTGTGCATTTCGTCTAATGCGGGTTTTTCAGTAAATTCTAAGTTTTTCAGTGCAACTCACTCATATACAATGTACTACACTGTGCATTTCGTCTAATGCGGGTTTTTCAGTAAATTCTAAGTTTTTCAGTGCAACTCACTCATATATTATGTAGTACACTGTGCATTTTGTCTAATGCGGGTTTTTCAGTAAATTCTAAGTTTTTCAGTGCAACTCACTCATATACAATGTACTACACTGTGCATTTCGTCTAATGCGGGTTTTTCAGTAAATTCTAAGTTTTTCAGTGCAACTCACTCATATACAATGTACTACACTGTGCATTTCGTCTAATGCGGGTTTTTCAGTAAATTCTAAGTTTTTCAGTGCAACTCACTCATATACTATGTACTACACTGTGCATTTCGTCTAATGCGGGTTTTTCAGTAAATTCTAAGTTTTTCAGTGCAACTCACTCATATACAATGTACTACACTGTGCATTTCGTCTAATGCGGGTTTTTCAGTAAATTCTAAGTTTTTCAGTGCAACACACTCATATACAATTTACTACACTGTGCATTTCGTCTAATGCGGGTTTTTCAGTAAATTCTAAGTTTTTCAGTGCAACTCACTCATATAATATGTACTACACTGTGCATTTCGTCTAATGCAGGTTTTTCAGTTAATTCTAAGTTTTTCAGTGCAACTCACTCATATACAATGTACTACACTGTGCATTTCGTCTAATGCGGGTTTTTCAGTAAATTCTAAGTTTTTCAGTGCAACTCACTCATGTACTATGTACTACAGTGTGCATTTCGTCTAATGCGGGTTTTTCAGTAAATTCTAAGTTTTTCAGTGCAACTCACTCATATACAATGTACTACACTGTGCATTTCGTCTAATGCGGGTTTTTCAGTAAATTCTAAGTTTTTCAGTGCAACTCACTCATATACTATGTACTACACTGTGCATTTCGTCTAATGCGTGTTTTTCAGTTAATTCTAAATTTTTCAGTGCAACTCACTCATATACTATGTACTACACTGTGCATTTCGTCTAATGCGGGTTTTTCAGTAAATTCTAAGTTTTTCAGTGCAACTCACTCATATACAATGTACTACACTGTGCATTTCGTCTAATGTGGGTTTTTCAGTAAATTCTAAGTTTTTCAGTGCAACTCACTCATATATTATGTACTACACTGTGCATTTTGTCTAATGCGGGTTTTTCAGTAAATTCTAAGTTTTTCAGTGCAACTCACTCATATACAATGTACTACACTGTGCATTTCGTCTAATGCGGGTTTTTCAGTAAATTCTAAGTTTTTCAGTGCAACTCACTCATATACAATGTACTACACTGTGCATTTCGTCTAATACGGGTTTTTCAGTAAATTCTAAGTTTTTCAGTGCAACTCACTCATATACAATGTACTACACTGTGCATTTCGTCTAATGCGGGTTTTTCAGTAAATTCTAAGTTTTTCAGTGCAACTCACTCATATACTATGTACTACACTGTGCATTTCGTCTAATGCTGGTTTTTCAGTAAATTCTAAGTTTTTCAGTGCAACTCACTCATATACAATGTACTACACTGTGCATTTCGTCTAATGCGGGTTTTTCAGTAACTTCTAAGTTTTTCAGTGCAACACACTCATATACAATTTACTACACTGTGCATTTCGTCTAATGCGGGTTTTTCAGTAAATTCTAAGTTTTTCAGTGCAACTCACTCATATACTATGTAGTACACTGTGCATTTCGTCTAATGCGGGTTTTCAGTAAATTCTAAGTTTTTCAGTGCTACTCACTCATATACAATGTACTACACTGTGCATTTCGTCTAATGCGGGTTTTTCAGTAAATTCTAAGTTTTTCAGTGCAACTCACTCATATACAATGTACTACACTGTGCATTTCGTCTAATGCGGGTTTTTCAGTAAATTCTAAGTTTTTCAGTGCAACTCACTCATGTACTATGTACTACACTGTGCATTTCGTCTAATGCGGGTTTTTCAGTAAATTCTAAGTTTTTCAGTGCAACTCACTCATATACAATGTACTACACTGTGCATTTCGTCTAATGCGGGTTTTTCAGTAAATTCTAAGTTTTTCAGTGCAACTCACTCATATACAATGTACTACACTGTGCATTTCGTCTAATGCGGGTTTTTCAGTAAATTCTAAGTTTTTCAGTGCAACTCACTCATATACTATGTACTACACTGTGCATTTCGTCTAATGCGGGTTTTTCAGTAAATTCTAAGTTTTTCAGTGCAACTCACTCATATACAATGTACTACACTGTGCATTTCGTCTAATGCGGGTTTTTCATAAATTCTAAGTTTTTCAGTGCAACTCACTCATATACTATGTACTACACTGTGCATTTCGTCTAATGCGGGTTTTTCAGTAAATTCTAAGTTTTTCAGTGCAACTCACTCATGTACAATGTACTACACTGTGCATTTCGTCTAATGAGTGTTTTTCAGTAAATTCTAATTTTTTCAGTGCAACTCACTCATATACTATGTACTACACTGTGCATTTCGTCTAATGCGGGTTTTTCAGTAAATTCTAAGTTTTTCAGTGCAACTCACTCATATACTATGTACTACACTGTGCATTTCGTCTAATGCGGGTTTTTCAGTAAATTCTAAGTTTTTCAGTGCAACTCACTCATATACAATGTACTACACTGTGCATTTCGTCTAATGCGGGTTTTTCAGTAAATTCTAAGTTTTTCAGTGCAACTCACTCATATACAATGTACTACACTGTGCATTTCGTCTAATGCGGGTTTTTCAGTAAATTCTAAGTTTTTCAGTGCAACTCACTCATATACAATGTACTACACTGTGCATTTCGTCTAATGCGGGTTTTTCAGTAAATTCTAAGTTTTTCAGTGCAACACACTCATATACAATTTACTACACTGTGCATTTCGTCTAATGCGGGTTTTTCAGTAAATTCTAAGTTTTTCAGTGCAACTCACTCATATACAATGTACTACACTGTGCATTTCGTCTAATGCAGGTTTTTCAGTAAATTCTAAGTTTTTCAGTGCAACTAACTCATGTACTATGTACTACACTGTGCATTTCGTCTAATGCGGGTTTTTCAATAAATTCTAAGTTTTTCAGTGCAACTCACTCATGTACTATGTACTACAGTGTGCATTTCGTCTAATGCGGGTTTTTCAGTAAATTCTAAGTTTTTCAGTGCAACTCACTCATATACAATGTACTACACTGTGCATTTCGTCTAATGCGGGTTTTTCAGTAAATTCTAAGTTTTTCAGTGCAACTCACTCATATACAATGTACTACACTGTGCATTTCGTCTAATGCGGGTTTTTCAGTAAATTCTAAGTTTTTCAGTGCAACTCACTCATATACAATGTACTACACTGTGCATTTCGTCTAATGCGGGTTTTTCAGTAAATTCTAAGTTTTTCAGTGCAACTCACTCATATACAATGTACTACACTGTGCATTTCGTCTAATGCGGGTTTTTCAGTAAATTCTAAATTTTTCAGTGCAACTCACTCATATACTATGTACTACACTGTGCATTTCGTCTAATGCGGGTTTTTCAGTAAATTCTAAGTTTTTCAGTGCAACTCACTCATATACTATGTACTACACTGTGCATTTCGTCTAATGCGTGTTTTTCAGTAAATTCTAAGTTTTTCAGTGCAACTCACTCATATACAATGTACTACACTGTGCATTTCGTCTAATGCGGGTTTTTCAGTAAATTCTAAGTTTTTCAGTGCAACTCACTCATATACTATGTACTACACTCTGCATTTCGTCTAATGTGGGGTTTTCAGTAAATTCTAAGTTTTTCAGTGCAACTCACTCATATACAATGTACTACACTGTGCATTTCGTCTAATGCGGGTTTTTCAGTAAATTCTAAGTTTTTCAGTGCAACTCACTCATATACTATGTACTACACTGCATTTCGTCTAATGCGGGTTTTTCAGTAAATTCTAAGTTTTTCAGTGCAACTCACTCATATACAATGTACTACACTGTGCATTTCGTCTAATGCGGGTTTTTCAGTAAATTCTACGTTTTTCAGTGCAACTCACTCATATACTATGTACTACACTGTGCATTTCGTCTAATGCGGGTTTTTCAGTAAATTCTAAGTTTTTCAGTGCAACTCACTCATATACTATGTACTACACTGTGCATTTCGTCTAATGTTGGTTTTTCAGTTAATGCTAAGTTTTTCAGTGCAACTCACTCATATACAATATACTACACTGTGCTATTCGTATAATGCGGGTTTTTCAGTAAATTCTAAGTTTTTCAGTGCAACTCACTCATATACAATGTACTACACTGTGCATTTCGTCTAATGCGGGTTTTTCAGTAAATTCTAAGTTTTTCAGTGCAACTCACTCATATACCATGTACTACACTGTGCATTTCGTCTAATGCGGGTTTTTCAGTAAATTCTAAGTTTTTCAGTGCAACTCACTCATATACTATGTACTACACTGTGCATTTCATCTAATGCTGGTTTTTCAGTAAATTCTAAGTTTTTCAGTGCAACTCACTCATATACTATGTACTACACTGTGCGTTTCTTATATTCTAAGTTTTTCAGTGCAACTCACTCATATAATATGTACTACACTGTGCATTTCGTCTAATGCGGGTTTTTCAGTTAATTCTAAGTTTTTCAGTGCAACTCACTCATATACAATGTACTACACTGTGCATTTCTTCTAATGCGGGTTTTTCAGTAAATTCTAAGTTTTTCAGTGCAATTCACTCATGTACTATGTACTACACTGTGCATTTCGTCTAATGCGGGTTTTTCAGTATATTCTAAGTTTTTCAGTGCAACTCACTCATATACAATGTACTACACTGTGCATTTCGTCTAATGCGGGTTTTTCAGTAAATTCTAAGTTTTTCAGTGCAACTCACTTATATACTATGTAGTACACTGTGCATTTCGTCTAATGCGGGTTTTTCAGTAAATTCTAAGTTTTTCAGTGCAACTCACTCATATACAATGTACTACACTGTGCATTTCGTCTAATGCGGGTTTTTCAGTAAATTCTAAGTTTTTCAGTGCAACTCACTCATATACAATGTACTACACTGTGCATTTCGTCTAATGCGGGTTTTTCAGTAAATTCTAAGTTTTTCAGTGCAACTCACTCATATACAATGTACTACACTGTGCATTTCGTCTAATGCGGGTTTTTCAGTAAATTCTAAGTTTTTCAGTGCAACTCACTCATATACAATGTACTACACTGTGCATTTCGTCTAATGCGGGTTTTTCAGTAAATTCTAAGTTTTTCAGTGCAACTCACTCATATACTATGTACTACACTGTGCATTTCGTCTAATGCGGGTTTTTCAGTAAATTCTAATTTTTTCAGTGCAACTCACTCATATACAATGTACTACACTGTGCATTTCGTCTAATGCGGGTTTTTCAGTAAATTCTAAGTTTTTCAGTGCAACTCACTCATATACTATGTACTACACTGTGCATTTCGTCTAATGCGGGTTTTTCAGTAAATTCTAAGTTTTTCAGTGCAACTCACTCATATACTATGTACTACACTGTGCATTTCGTCTAATGCGGGTTTTTCAGTAAATTCTAAGTTTTTCAGTGCAACTCACTCATGTACAATGTACTACACTGTGCATTTCGTCTAATGAGTGTTTTTCAGTAAATTCTAAGTTTTTCAGTGCAACTCACTCATATACTATGTACTACACTGTGCATTTCGTCTAATGCGGGTTTTTCAGTAAATTCTAAGTTTTTCAGTGCAACTCACTCATATACAATGTACTACACTGTGCATTTCGTCTAATACGGGTTTTTCAGTAAATTCTAAGTTTTTCAGTGCAACTCACTCATATACAATGTACTACACTGTGCATTTCGTCTAATACGGGTTTTTCAGTAAATTCTAAGTTTTTCAGTGCAACTCACTCATATACAATGTACTACACTGTGCATTTCGTCTAATGCGGGTTTTTCAGTAAATTCTAAGTTTTTCAGTGCAACTCACTCATATACTATGTACTACACTGTGCATTTCGTCTAATGCTGGTTTTTCAGTAAATTCTAAGTTTTTCAGTGCAACTCACTCATGTACAATGTACTACACTGTGCATTTCGTCTAATGAGTGTTTTTCAGTAAATTCTAAGTTTTTCAGTGCAACTCACTCATATACTATGTACTACACTGTGCATTTCGTCTAATGCGGGTTTTTCAGTAAATTCTAAGCTTTTCAGTGCAACACACTCATATACAATTTACTACACTGTGCATTTCGTCTAATGCGGGTTTTTCAGTAAATTCTAAGTTTTTCAGTGCAACTCACTCATATACTATGTAGTACACTGTGCATTTCGTCTAATGCGGGTTTTCAGTAAATTCTAAGTTTTTCAGTGCTACTCACTCATATACTATGTACTACACTGTGCATTTCGTCTAATGCGGGTTTTTCAGTAAATTCTAAGTTTTTCAGTGCAACTCACTCATGTACAATGTACTACACTGTGCATTTCGTCTAATGAGTGTTTTTCAGTAAATTCTAATTTTTTCAGTGCAACTCACTCATATACTATGTACTACACTGTGCATTTCGTCTAATGCGGGTTTTTCAGTAAATTCTAAGTTTTTCAGTGCAACTCACTCATATACTATGTACTACACTGTGCATTTCGTCTAATGCGGGTTTTTCAGTAAATTCTAAGTTTTTCAGTGCAACTCACTCATATACTATGTACTACACTGTGCATTTCGTCTAATGCGGGTTTTTCAGTAAATTCTAAGTTTTTCAGTGCAACTCACTCATATACTATGTACTACACTGTGCATTTCGTCTAATGCGGGTTTTTCAGTAAATTCTAAGTTTTTCAGTACAACTCACTCATATAATATGTACTACACTGTGCATTTCGTCTAATGCGGGTTTTTCAGTTAATTCTAAGTTTTTCAGTGCAACTCACTCATATACTATGTACTACACTGTGCATTTCGTCTAATGCGGGTTTTTCAGTAAATTCTAAGTTTTTCAGTGCAACTCACTCATGTACTATGTACTACACTGTGCATTTCGTCTAATGCGGGTTTTTCAGTAAATTCTAAGTTTTTCAGTGCAACTCACTCATATACAATGTACTACACTGTGCATTTCGTCTAATGCGGGTTTTTCAGTAAATTCTAAGTTTTTCAGTGCAACTCACTCATATACTATGTACTACACTGTGCATTTCGTCTAATGCGTGTTTTTCAGTTAATTCTAAATTTTTCAGTGCAACTCACTCATATACTATGTACTACACTGTGCATTTCGTCTAATGCGGGTTTTTCAGTAAATTCTAAGTTTTTCAGTGCAACTCACTCATATACAATGTACTACACTGTGCATTTCGTCTAATGCGGGTTTTTCAGTAAATTCTAAGTTTTTCAGTGCAACTCACTCATATACTATGTAGTACACTGTGCATTTTGTCTAATGCGGGTTTTTCAGTAAATTCTAAGTTTTTCAGTGCAACTCACTCATATACAATGTACTACACTGTGCATTTCGTCTAATGCGGGTTTTTCAGTAAATTCTAAGTTTTTCAGTGCAACTCACTCATATACAATGTACTACACTGTGCATTTCGTCTAATACGGGTTTTTCAGTAAATTCTAAGTTTTTCAGTGCAACTCACTCATATACAATGTACTACACTGTGCATTTCGTCTAATGCGGGTTTTTCAGTAAATTCTAAGTTTTTCAGTGCAACTCACTCATATACTATGTACTACACTGTGCATTTCGTCTAATGCTGGTTTTTCAGTAAATTCTAAGTTTTTCAGTGCAACTCACTCATATACAATGTACTACACTGTGCATTTCGTCTAATGCGGGTTTTTCAGTGACTTCTAAGTTTTTCAGTGCAACACACTCATATACAATTTACTACACTGTGCATTTCGTCTAATGCGGGTTTTTCAGTAAATTCTAAGTTTTTCAGTGCAACTCACTCATATACTATGTAGTACACTGTGCATTTCGTCTAATGCGGGTTTTCAGTAAATTCTAAGTTTTTCAGTGCTACTCACTCATATACAATGTACTACACTGTGCATTTCGTCTAATGCGGGTTTTTCAGTAAATTCTAAGTTTTTCAGTGCAACTCACTCATATACAATGTACTACACTGTGCATTTCGTCTAATGCGGGTTTTTCAGTAAATTCTAAGTTTTTCAGTGCAACTCACTCATATACAATGTACTACACTGTGCATTTCGTCTAATGCGGGTTTTTCAGTAAATTCTAAGTTTTTCAGTGCAACTCACTCATATACAATGTACTACACTGTGCATTTCGTCTAATGCGGGTTTTTCAGTAAATTCTAAGTTTTTCAGTGCAACTCACTCATATACTATGTACTACACTGTGCATTTCGTCTAATGCTGGTTTTTCAGTAAATTCTAAGTTTTTCAGTGCAACTCACTCATATACAATGTACTACACTGTGCATTTCGTCTAATGCGGGTTTTTCAGTGACTTCTAAGTTTTTCAGTGCAACACACTCATATACAATTTACTACACTGTGCATTTCGTCTAATGCGGGTTTTTCAGTAAATTCTAAGTTTTTCAGTGCAACTCACTCATATACTATGTAGTACACTGTGCATTTCGTCTAATGCGGATTTTCAGTAAATTCTAAGTTTTTCAGTGCTACTCACTCATATACAATGTACTACACTGTGCATTTCGTCTAATGCGGGTTTTTCAGTAAATTCTAAGTTTTTCAGTGCAACTCACTCATATACAATGTACTACACTGTGCATTTCGTCTAATGCGGGTTTTTCAGTAAATTCTAAGTTTTTCAGTGCAACTCACTCATGTACTATGTACTACACTGTGCATTTCGTCTAATGCGGGTTTTTCAGTAAATTCTAAGTTTTTCAGTGCAACTCACTCATATACAATGTACTACACTGTGCATTTCGTCTAATGCGGGTTTTTCAGTAAATTCTAAGTTTTTCAGTGCAACTCACTCATATACTATGTACTACACTGTGCATTTCGTCTAATGCTGGTTTTTCAGTAAATTCTAAGTTTTTCAGTGCAACTCACTCATATACAATGTACTACACTGTGCATTTCGTCTAATGCGGGTTTTTCAGTGACTTCTAAGTTTTTCAGTGCAACACACTCATATACAATTTACTACACTGTGCATTTCGTCTAATGCGGGTTTTTCAGTAAATTCTAAGTTTTTCAGTGCAACTCACTCATATACTATGTAGTACACTGTGCATTTCGTCTAATGCGGGTTTTCAGTAAATTCTAAGTTTTTCAGTGCTACTCACTCATATACAATGTACTACACTGTGCATTTCGTCTAATGCGGGTTTTTCAGTAAATTCTAAGTTTTTCAGTGCAACTCACTCATATACAATGTACTACACTGTGCATTTCGTCTAATGCGGGTTTTTCAGTAAATTCTAAGTTTTTCAGTGCAACTCACTCATGTACAATGTACTACACTGTGCATTTCGTCTAATGCGGGTTTTTCAGTAAATTCTAAGTTTTTCAGTGCAACTCACTCATATACAATGTACTACACTGTGCATTTCGTCTAATGCGGGTTTTTCAGTAAATTCTAAGTTTTTCAGTGCAACTCACTCATATACTATGTACTACACTGTGCATTTCGTCTAATGCTGGTTTTTCAGTAAATTCTAAGTTTTTCAGTGCAACTCACTCATATACAATGTACTACACTGTGCATTTCGTCTAATGCGGGTTTTTCAGTGACTTCTAAGTTTTTCAGTGCAACACACTCATATACAATTTACTACACTGTGCATTTCGTCTAATGCGGGTTTTTTCAGTAAATTCTAAGTTTTTCAGTGCAACTCACTCATATACTATGTAGTACACTGTGCATTTCGTCTAATGCGGGTTTTCAGTAAATTCTAAGTTTTTCAGTGCTACTCACTCATATACAATGTACTACACTGTGCATTTCGTCTAATGCGGGTTTTTCAGTAAATTCTAAGTTTTTCAGTGCAACTCACTCATATACAATGTACTACACTGTGCATTTCGTCTAATGCGGGTTTTTCAGTAAATTCTAAGTTTTTCAGTGCAACTCACTCATGTACTATGTACTACACTGTGCATTTCGTCTAATGCGGGTTTTTCAGTAAATTCTAAGTTTTTCAGTGCAACTCACTCATATACAATGTACTACACTGTGCATTTCGTCTAATGCGGGTTTTTCAGTAAATTCTAAGTTTTTCAGTGCAACTCACTCATATACAATGTACTACACTGTGCATTTCGTCTAATGCGGGTTTTTCAGTAAATTCTAAGTTTTTCAGTGCAACTCACTCATATACTATGTACTACACTGTGCATTTCGTCTAATGCGGGTTTTTCAGTAAATTCTAAGTTTTTCAGTGCAACTCACTCATATACAATGTACTACACTGTGCATTTCGTCTAATGCGGGTTTTTCAGTAAATTCTAAGTTTTTCAGTGCAACTCACTCATATACAATGTACTACACTGTGCATTTCGTCTAATGCGGGTTTTTCAGTAAATTCTAAGTTTTTCAGTGCAACTCACTCATATACAATGTACTACACTGTGCATTTCGTCTAATGCGGGTTTTTCAGTAAATTCTAAGTTTTTCAGTGCAACTCACTCATATACAATGTACTACACTGTGCATTTCGTCTAATGCGGGTTTTTCAGTAAATTCTAAGTTTTTCAGTGCAACTCACTCATATACTATGTACTACACTGTGCATTTCGTCTAATGCGGGTTTTTCAGTAAATTCTAAGTTTTTCAGTGCAACTCACTCATGTACAATGTACTACACTGTGCATTTCGTCTAATGAGTGTTTTTCAGTAAATTCTAATTTTTTCAGTGCAACTCACTCATATACTATGGACTACACTGTGCATTTCGTCTAATGCGGGTTTTTCAGTAAATTCTAAGTTTTTCAGTGCAACTCACTCATATACAATGTACTACACTGTGCATTTCGTCTAATGCGGGTTTTTCAGTAAATTCTAAGTTTTTCAGTGCAACTCACTCATATACTATGTACTACACTGTGCATTTCGTCTAATGCGGGTTTTTCAGTAAATTCTAAGTTTTTCAGTGCAACTCACTCATATACTATGTACTACACTGTGCATTTCGTCTAATGCGGGTTTTTCAGTAAATTCTAAGTTTTTCAGTGCAACTCACTCATATACAATGTACTACACTGTGCATTTCGTCTAATGCGGGTTTTTCAGTTAATTCTAAGTTTTTCAGTGCAACTCACTCATATACAATGTACTACACTGTGCATTTCGTCTAATGCGGGTTTTTCAGTAAATTCTAAGTTTTTCAGTGCAACTCACTCATGTACTATGTACTACACTGTGCATTTCGTCTAATGCGGGTTTTTCAGTAAATTCTAAGTTTTTCAGTGCAACTCACTCATATACAATGTACTACACTGTGCATTTCGTCTAATGCGGGTTTTTCAGTAAATTCTAAGTTTTTCAGTGCAACTCACTCATATACTATGTACTACACTGTGCATTTCGTCTAATGCGTGTTTTTCAGTTAATTCCAAATTTTTCAGTGCAACTCACTCATATACTATGTACTACACTGTGCATTTCGTCTAATGCGGGTTTTTCAGTAAATTCTAAGTTTTTCAGTGCAACTCACTCATATACAATGTACTACACTGTGCATTTCGTCTAATGCGGGTTTTTCAGTAAATTCTAAGTTTTTCAGTGCAACTCACTCATATACAATGTACTACACTGTGCATTTCGTCTAATGCGGGTTTTTCAGTAAATTCTAAGTTTTTCAGTGCAACTCACTCATATACAATGTACTACACTGTGCATTTCGTCTAATGCGGGTTTTTCAGTAAATTCTAAGTTTTTCATTGCAACTCACTCATATACAATGTACTACACTGTGCATTTCGTCTAATGCGGGTTTTTCAGTAAATTCTAAGTTTTTCAGTGCAACTCACTCATATACTATGTACTACACTGTGCATTTCGTCTAATGCGGGTTTTTCAGTAAATTCTAAGTTTTTCAGTGCAACTCACTCATATACAATGTACTACACTGTGCATTTCGTCTAATGCGGGTTTTTCAGTAAATTCTAAGTTTTTCAGTGCAACTCACTCATATACAATGTACTACACTGTGCATTTCGTCTAATACGGGATTTTCAGTAAATTCTAAGTTTTTCAGTGCAACTCACTCATATACAATGTACTACACTGTGCATTTCGTCTAATGCGGGTTTTTCAGTAAATTCTAAGTTTTTCAGTGCAACTCACTCATATACTATGTACTACACTGTGCATTTCGTCTAATGCTGGTTTTTCAGTAAATTCTAAGTTTTTCAGTGCAACTCACTCATATACAATGTACTACACTGTGCATTTCGTCTAATGCGGGTTTTTCAGTAACTTCTAAGTTTTTCAGTGCAACACACTCATATACAATTTACTACACTGTGCATTTCGTCTAATGCGGGTTTTTCAGTAAATTCTAAGTTTTTCAGTGCAACTCACTCATATACTATGTAGTACACTGTGCATTTCGTCTAATGCGGGTTTTCAGTATATTCTAAGTTTTTCAGTGCTACTCACTCATATACTATGTACTACACTGTGCATTTCGTCTAATGCGGGTTTTTCAGTAAATTCTAAGTTTTTCAGTGCAACTCACTCATATACAATGTACTACACTGTGCATTTCGTCTAATGCGGGTTTTTCAGTAAATTCTAAGTTTTTCAGTGCAACTCACTCATATACAATGTACTACACTGTGCATTTCGTCTAATGCGGGTTTTTCAGTAAATTCTAAGTTTTTCAGTGCAACTCACTCATGTACTATGTACTACACTGTGCATTTCGTCTAATGCGGGTTTTTCAGTAAATTCTAAGTTTTTCAGTGCAACTCACTCATATACAATGTACTACACTGTGCATTTCGTCTAATGCGGGTTTTTCAGTAAATTCTAAGTTTTTCAGTGCAACTCACTCATATACAATGTACTACACTGTGCATTTCGTCTAATGCGGGTTTTTCAGTAAATTCTAAGTTTTTCAGTGCAACTCACTCATATACTATGTACTACACTGTGCATTTCGTCTAATGCGGGTTTTTCAGTAAATTCTAAGTTTTTCAGTGCAACTCACTCATATACAATGTACTACACTGTGCATTTCGTCTAATGCGGGTTTTTCAGTAAATTCTAAGTTTTTCAGTGCAACTCACTCATATACAATGTACTACACTGTGCATTTCGTCTAATGCGGGTTTTTCAGTAAATTCTAAGTTTTTCAGTGCAACTCACTCATATACAATGTACTACACTGTGCATTTCGTCTAATGCGGGTTTTTCAGTAAATTCTAAGTTTTTCAGTGCAACTCACTCATATACAATGTACTACACTGTGCATTTCGTCTAATGCGGGTTTTTCAGTAAATTCTAAGTTTTTCAGTGCAACTCACTCATATACTATGTACTACACTGTGCATTTCGTCTAATGCGGGTTTTTGAGTAAATTCTAAGTTTTTCAGTGCAACTCACTCATATACAATGTACTACACTGTGCATTTCGTCTAATGCGGGTTTTTCAGTAAATTCTAAGTTTTTCAGTGCAACTCACTCATATACAATGTACTACACTGTGCATTTCGTCTAATACGGGATTTTCAGTAAATTCTAAGTTTTTCAGTGCAACTCACTCATATACAATGTACTACACTGTGCATTTCGTCTAATGCGGGTTTTTCAGTAACTTCTAAGTTTTTCAGTGCAACACACTCATATACAATTTACTACACTGTGCATTTCGTCTAATGCGGGTTTTTCAGTAAATTCTAAGTTTTTCAGTGCAACTCACTCATATACTATGTAGTACACTGTGCATTTCGTCTAATGCGGGTTTTCAGTAAATTCTAAGTTTTTCAGTGCTACTCACTCATATACTATGTACTACACTGTGCATTTCGTCTAATGCGGGTTTTTCAGTAAATTCTAAGTTTTTCAGTGCAACTCACTCATATACAATGTACTACACTGTGCATTTCGTCTAATGCGGGTTTTTCAGTAAATTCTAAGTTTTTCAGTGCAACTCACTCATATACAATGTACTACACTGTGCATTTCGTCTAATGCGGGTTTTTCAGTAAATTCTAAGTTTTTCAGTGCAACTCACTCATGTACTATGTACTACACTGTGCATTTCGTCTAATGCGGGTTTTTCAGTAAATTCTAAGTTTTTCAGTGCAACTCACTCATATACAATGTACTACACTGTGCATTTCGTCTAATGCGGGTTTTTCAGTAAATTCTAAGTTTTTCAGTGCAACTCACTCATATACAATGTACTACACTGTGCATTTCGTCTAATGCGGGTTTTTCAGTAAATTCTAAGTTTTTCAGTGCAACTCACTCATATACTATGTACTACACTGTGCATTTCGTCTAATGCGGGTTTTTCAGTAAATTCTAAGTTTTTCAGTGCAACTCACTCATATACAATGTACTACACTGTGCATTTCGTCTAATGCGGGTTTTTCAGTAAATTCTAAGTTTTTCAGTGCAACTCACTCATATACAATGTACTACACTGTGCATTTCGTCTAATGCGGGTTTTTCAGTAAATTCTAAGTTTTTCAGTGCAACTCACTCATATACAATGTACTACACTGTGCATTTCGTCTAATGCGGGTTTTTCAGTAAATTCTAAGTTTTTCAGTGCAACTCACTCATATACAATGTACTACACTGTGCATTTCGTCTAATGCGGGTTATTCAGTAAATTCTAAGTTTTTCAGTGCAACTCACTCATATACTATGTAGTACACTGTGCATTTCGTCTAATGCGGGTTTTTCAGTAAATTCTAAGTTTTTCAGTGCAACTCACTCATATACTATGTACTACACTGTGCATTTCGTCTAATGCGGGTTTTTCAGTAAATTCTAAGTTTTTCAGTGCAACTCACTCATGTACAATGTACTACACTGTGCATTTCGTCTAATGAGTGTTTTTCAGTAAATTCTAATTTTTTCAGTGCAACTCACTCATATACTATGTACTACACTGTGCATTTCGTCTAATGCGGGTTTTTCAGTAAATTCTAAGTTTTTCAGTGCAACTCACTCATATACTATGTACTACACTGTGCATTTCGTCTAATGCGGGTTTTTCAGTAAATTCTAAGTTTTTCAGTGCAACTCACTCATATACAATGTACTACACTGTGCATTTCGTCTAATGCGGGTTTTTCAGTAAATTCTAAGTTTTTCAGTGCAACTCACTCATATACTATGTACTACACTGTGCATTTCGTCTAATGCGGGTTTTTCAGTAAATTCTAAGTTTTTCAGTGCAACTCACTCATATACAATGTACTACACTGTGCATTTCGTCTAATGCGGGTTTTTCAGTAAATTCTAAGTTTTTCAGTGCAACACACTCATATACAATTTACTACACTGTGCATTTCGTCTAATGCGGGTTTTTCAGTAAATTCTAAGTTTTTCAGTGCAACTCACTCATATACAATGTACTACACTGTGCAATTCGTCTAATGCGGGTTTTTCAGTAAATTCTAAGTTTTTCAGTGCAACTAACTCATGTACTATGTACTACACTGTGCATTTCGTCTAATGCGGGTTTTTCAATAAATTCTAAGTTTTTCAGTGCAACTCACTCATATACTATGGACTACACTGTGCATTTCGTCTAATGCGGGTTTTTCAGTAAATTCTAAGTTTTTCAGTGCAACTCAATCATATACAATGTACTACACTGTGCATTTCGTCTAATGCGGGTTTTTCAGTAAATTCTAAGTTTTTCAGTGCAACTCACTCATATACAATGTACTACACTGTGCATTTCGTCTAATGCGGGTTTTTCAGTAAATTCTAAGTTTTTCAGTGCAACTCACTCATATACAATGTACTACACTGTGCATTTCGTCTAATGCGGGTTTTTCAGTAAATTCTAAGTTTTTCAGTGCAACTCACTCATATACAATGTACTACACTGTGCATTTCGTCTAATGCGGGTTTTTCAGTAAATTCTAAGTTTTTCAGTGCAACTCACTCATATACTATGTACTACACTGTGCATTTCGTCTAATGCGGGTTTTTCAGTAAATTCTAAGTTTTTCAGTGCAACTCACTCATGTACAATGTACTACACTGTGCATTTCGTCTAATGAGTGTTTTTCAGTAAATTCTAATTTTTTCAGTGCAACTCACTCATATACTATGTACTACACTGTGCATTTCGTCTAATGCGGGTTTTTCAGTAAATTCTAAGTTTTTCAGTGCAACTCACTCATATACTATGTACTACACTGTGCATTTCGTCTAATGCGGGTTTTTCAGTAAATTCTAAGTTTTTCAGTGCAACTCACTCATATACAATGTACTACACTGTGCATTTCGTCTAATGCGGGTTTTTCAGTAAATTCTAAGTTTTTCAGTGCAACTCACTCAAATACAATGTACTACACTGTGCATTTCGTCTAATACGGGTTTTTCAGTAAATTCTAAGTTTTTCAGTGCAACTCACTCATATACAATGTACTACACTGTGCATTTCGTCTAATGCGGGTTTTTCAGTAAATTCTAAGTTTTTCAGTGCAACTCACTCATATACTATGTACTACACTGTGCATTTCGTCTAATGCGGGTTTTTCAGTAAATTCTAAGTTTTTCAGTGCATCTCACTCATATACAATGTACTACACTGTGCATTTCGTCTAATGCGGGTTTTTCAGTAAATTCTAAGTTTTTCAGTGCAACACACTCATATACAATTTACTACACTGTGCATTTCGTCTAATGCGGGTTTTTCAGTAAATTCTAAGTTTTTCAGTGCAACTCACTCATATACAATGTACTACACTGTGCATTTCGTCTAATGCGGGTTTTTCAGTAAATTCTAAGTTTTTCAGTGCAACTCACTCATATACTATGTACTACACTGTGCATTTCGTCCAATGCGGGTTTTTCAATAAATTCTAAGTTTTTCAGTGCAACTCACTCATATACTATGGACTACACTGTGCATTTCGTCTAATGCGGGTTTTTCAGTAAATTCTAAGTTTTTCAGTGCAACTCACTCATATACAATGTACTACACTGTGCATTTCGTCTAATGCGGGTTTTTCAGTAAATTCTAAGTTTTTCAGTGCAACTCACTCATATACAATGTACTACACTGTGCATTTCGTCTAATGCGGGTTTTTCAGTAAATTCTAAGTTTTTCAGTGCAACTCACTCATGTACTATGTACTACACTGTGCATTTCGTCTAATGCGGGTTTTTCAGTAAATTCTAAGTTTTTCAGTGCAACTCACTCATATACAATGTACTACACTGTGCATTTCGTCTAATGCGGGTTTTTCAGTAAATTCTAAGTTTTTCAGTGCAACTCACTCATATACAATGTACTACACTGTGCATTTCGTCTAATGCGGGTTTTTCAGTAAATTCTAAGTTTTTCAGTGCAACTCACTCATATACAATGTACTACACTGTGCATTTCGTCTAATGCGGGTTTTTCAGTAAATTCTAAGTTTTTCAGTGCAACTCACTCATATACTATGTACTACACTGTGCATTTAGTCTAATGCGGGTTTTTCAGTAAATACTAATTTTTTCAGTGCAACTCACTCATGTACAATGTACTACACTGTGCATTTCGTCTAATGCGGGTTTTTCAGTAAATTCTAAGTTTTTCAGTGCAACTCACTCATATACTATGTAGTACACTGTGCATTTCGTCTAATGCGGGTTTTTCAGTAAATTCTAAGTTTTTCAGTGCAACTCACTCATATACAATGTACTACACTGTGCATTTCGTCTAATGCGGGTTTTTCAGTAAATTCTAAGTTTTTCAGTGCAACTCACTCATATACAATGTACTACACTGTGCATTTCGTCTAATGCGGGTTTTTCAGTAAATTCTAAGTTTTTCAGTGCAACTCACTCATGTACTATGTACTACACTGTGCATTTCGTCTAATGCGGGTTTTTCAGTAAATTCTAAGTTTTTCAGTGCAACTCACTCATATACAATGTACTACACTGTGCATTTCGTCTAATGCGGGTTTTTCAGTAAATTCTAAGTTTTTCAGTGCAACTCACTCATATACAATGTACTACACTGTGCATTTCGTCTAATGCGGGTTTTTCACTAAATTCTAAGTTTTTCAGTGCAACTCACTCATATACAATGTACTACACTGTGCATTTCGTCTAATGCGGGTTTTTCAGTAAATTCTAAGTTTTTCAGTGCAACTCACTCATATACTATGTACTACACTGTGCATTTAGTCTAATGCGGGTTTTTCAGTAAATACTAAGTTTTTCAGTGCAACTCACTCATGTACAATGTACTACACTGTGCATTTCGTCTAATGCGGGTTTTTCAGTAAATTCTAAGTTTTTCAGTGCAACTCACTCATATACTATGTAGTACACTGTGCATTTCGTCTAATGCGGGTTTTCAGTAAATTCTAAGTTTTTCAGTGCTACTCACTCATATACTATGTACTACACTGTGCATTTCGTCTAATGCGGGTTTTTCAATAAATTCTAAGTTTTTCAGTGCAACTCACTCATATACTATGTACTACACTGTGCATTTCGTCTAATGCGGGTTTTTCAGTAAATTCTAAGTTTTTCAGTGCAACTCACTCATATACAATGTACTACACTGTGCATTTCGTCTAATGCGGGTTTTTCAGTAAATTCTAAGTTTTTCAGTGCAACTCACTCATATACAATGTACTACACTGTGCATTTCGTCTAATGCGGGTTTTTCAGTAAATTCTAAGTTTTTCAGTGCAACTCACTCATATACTATGTACTACACTGTGCATTTCGTCTAATGCGGGTTTTTCAGTAAATTCTAAGTTTTTCAGTGCAACTCACTCATATACAATGTACTACACTGTGCATTTCGTCTAATGCGGGTTTTTCAGTAAATTCTAAGTTTTTCAGTGCAACCACTCATATACCATGTACTACACTGTGCATTTCGTCTAATACGGGTTTTTCAGTAAATTCTAAGTTTTTCAGTGCAACTCACTCATATACAATGTACTACACTGTGCATTTCGTCTAATGCGGGTTTTTCAGTAAATTCTAAGTTTTTCAGTGCAACTCACTCATATACAATGTACTACACTGTGCATTTCGTCTAATGCGGGTTTTCCAGTAAATTCTAAGTTTTTCAGTGCAACTCACTCATATACAATGTACTACACTGTGCATTTCGTCTAATGCGGGTTTTTCAGTAAATTCTAAGTTTTTCAGTGCAACTCACTCATATACTATGTACTACACTGTGCATTTCGTCTAATGCGGGTTTTTCAGTAAATTCTAAGTTTTTCAGTGCAACTCACTCATATACAATGTACTACACTGTGCATTTCGTCTAATGCGGGTTTTTCAGTAAATTCTAAGTTTTTCAGTGCAACACACTCATATACAATTTACTACACTATGCATTTCGTCTAATGCGGGTTTTTCAGTAAATTCTAAGTTTTTCAGTGCAACTCACTCATATACAATGTACTACACTGTGCATTTCGTCTAATGCGGGTTTTTCAGTAAATTCTAAGTTTTTCAGTGCAACTCACTCATATACTATGTACTACACTGTGCATTTCGTCCAATGCGGGTTTTTCAATAAATTCTAAGTTTTTCAGTGCAACTCACTCATATACTATGGACTACACTGTGCATTTTGTCTAATGCGGGTTTTTCAGTAAATTCTAAGTTTTTCAGTGCAACTCACTCATATACAATGTACTACACTGTGCATTTCGTCTAATGCGGGTTTTTCAGTAAATTCTAAGTTTTTCAGTGCAACTCACTCATATACAATGTACTACACTGTGCATTTCGTGTAATGCGGGTTTTTCAGTAAATTCTAAGTTTTTCAGTGCAACTCACTCATGTACTATGTACTACACTGTGCATTTCGTCTAATGCGGGTTTTTCAGTAAATTCTAAGTTTTTCAGTGCAACTCACTCATATACAATGTACTACACTGTGCATTTCGTCTAATGCGGGTTTTTCAGTAAATTCTAAGTTTTTCAGTGCAACTCACTCATATACAATGTACTACACTGTGCATTTCGTCTAATGCGGGTTTTTCAGTAAATTCTAAGTTTTTCAGTGCAACTCACTCATATACAATGTACTACACTGTGCATTTCGTCTAATGCGGGTTTTTCAGTAAATTCTAAGTTTTTCAGTGCAACTCACTCATATACTATGTACTACACTGTGCATTTCGTCTAATGCGGGTTTTTCAGTAAATTCTAAGTTTTTCAGTGCAACTCACTCATGTACAATGTACTACACTGTGCATTTCGTCTAATGAGTGTTTTTCAGTAAATTCTAATTTTTTCAGTGCAACTCACTCATATACTATGTACTACACTGTGCATTTCGTCTAATGCGGGTTTTTCAGTAAATTCTAAGTTTTTCAGTGCAACTCACTCATATACTATGTACTACACTGTGCATTTCGTCTAATGCGGGTTTTTCAGTAAATTCTAAGTTTTTCAGTGCAACTCACTCATATACAATGTACTACACTGTGCATTTCGTCTAATGCGGGTTTTTCAGTAAATTCTAAGTTTTTCAGTGCAACTCACTCAAATACAATGTACTACACTGTGCATTTCGTCTAATACGGGTTTTTCAGTAAATTCTAAGTTTTTCAGTGCAACTCACTCATATACAATGTACTACACTGTGCATTTCGTCTAATGCGGGTTTTTCAGTAAATTCTAAGTTTTTTCAGTGCAACTCACTCATATACTATGTACTACACTGTGCATTTCGTCTAATGCGGGTTTTTCAGTAAATTCTAAGTTTTTCAGTGCATCTCACTCATATACAATGTACTACACTGTGCATTTCGTCTAATGCGGGTTTTTCAGTAAATTCTAAGTTTTTCAGTGCAACACACTCATATACAATTTACTACACTGTGCATTTCGTCTAATGCGGGTTTTTCAGTAAATTCTAAGTTTTTCAGTGCAACTCACTCATATACAATGTACTACACTGTGCATTTCGTCTAATGCGGGTTTTTCAGTAAATTCTAAGTTTTTCAGTGCAACTCACTCATATACTATGTACTACACTGTGCATTTCGTCTAATGCGGGTTTTTCAGTAAATTCTAAGTTTTTCAGTGCAACTCACTCATATACAATGTACTACACTGTGCATTTCGTCTAATGCGGGTTTTTCAGTAAATTCTAAGTTTTTCAGTGCAACCACTCATATACCATGTACTACACTGTGCATTTCGTCTAATACGGGTTTTTCAGTAAATTCTAAGTTTTTCAGTGCAACTCACTCATATACAATGTACTACACTGTGCATTTCGTCTAATGCGGGTTTTTCAGTAAATTCTAAGTTTTTCAGTGCAACTCACTCATATACAATGTACTACACTGTGCATTTCGTCTAATGCGGGTTTTCCAGTAAATTCTAAAGTTTTTCAGTGCAACTCACTCATATACAATGTACTACACTGTGCATTTCGTCTAATGCGGGTTTTTCAGTAAATTCTAAGTTTTTCAAGTGCAACTCACTCATATACTATGTACTACACTGTGCATTTCGTCTAATGCGGGTTTTTCAGTAAATTCTAAGTTTTTCAGTGCAACTCACTCATATACAATGTACTACACTGTGCATTTCGTCTAATGC
>NW_028227472.1:71129-98687 GCF_978045245.1 Mus caroli | reverse complement strand
TGCGGGTTTTCCAGTAAATTCTAAGTTTTTCAGTGCAACTCACTCATATACAATGTACTACACTGTGCATTTCGTCTAATGCGGGTTTTTCAGTAAATTCTAAGTTTTTCAGTGCAACTCACTCATATACTATGTACTACACTGTGCATTTCGTCTAATGCGGGTTTTTCAGTAAATTCTAAGTTTTTCAGTGCAACTCACTCATATACAATGTACTACACTGTGCATTTCGTCTAATGCGGGTTTTTCAGTAAATTCTAAGTTTTTCAGTGCAACACACTCATATACAATTTACTACACTATGCATTTCGTCTAATGCGGGTTTTTCAGTAAATTCTAAGTTTTTCAGTGCAACTCACTCATATACAATGTACTACACTGTGCATTTCGTCTAATGCGGGTTTTTCAGTAAATTCTAAGTTTTTCAGTGCAACTCACTCATATACTATGTACTACACTGTGCATTTCGTCCAATGCGGGTTTTTCAATAAATTCTAAGTTTTTCAGTGCAACTCACTCATATACTATGGACTACACTGTGCATTTCGTCTAATGCGGGTTTTTCAGTAAATTCTAAGTTTTTCAGTGCAACTCACTCATATACAATGTACTACACTGTGCATTTCGTCTAATGCGGGTTTTTCAGTAAATTCTAAGTTTTTCAGTGCAACTCACTCATATACAATGTACTACACTGTGCATTTCGTCTAATGCGGGTTTTTCAGTAAATTCTAAGTTTTTCAGTGCAACTCACTCATGTACTATGTACTACACTGTGCATTTCGTCTAATGCGGGTTTTTCAGTAAATTCTAAGTTTTTCAGTGCAACTCACTCATATACAATGTACTACACTGTGCATTTCGTCTAATGCGGGTTTTTCAGTAAATTCTAAGTTTTTCAGTGCAACTCACTCATATACAATGTACTACACTGTGCATTTCGTCTAATGCGGGTTTTTCAGTAAATTCTAAGTTTTTCAGTGCAACTCACTCATATACAATGTACTACACTGTGCATTTCGTCTAATGCGGGTTTTTCAGTAAATTCTAAGTTTTTCAGTGCAACTCACTCATATACTATGTACTACACTGTGCATTTAGTCTAATGCGGGTTTTTCAGTAAATACTAATTTTTTCAGTGCAACTCACTCATGTACAATGTACTACACTGTGCATTTCGTCTAATGCGGGTTTTTCAGTAAATTCTAAGTTTTTCAGTGCAACTCACTCATATACTATGTAGTACACTGTGCATTTCGTCTAATGCGGGTTTTCAGTAAATTCTAAGTTTTTCAGTGCAACTCACTCATATACTATGTACTACACTGTGCATTTCGTCTAATGCGGGTTTTTCAATAAATTCTAAGTTTTTCAGTGCAACTCACTCATATACTATGTACTACACTGTGCATTTCGTCTAATGCGGGTTTTTCAGTAAATTCTAAGTTTTTCAGTGCAACTAACTCATATACAATGTACTACACTGTGCATTTTGTCTAATGCGGGTTTTTCAGTAAATTCTAAGTTTTTCAGTGCAACTCACTCATATACAATGTACTACACTGTGCATTTCGTCTAATGCGGGTTTTTCAGTAAATTCTAAGTTTTTCAGTGCAACTCACTCATGTACTATGTACTACACTGTGCGTTTCGTCTAATGCGGGTTTTTCAGTAAATTCTAAGTTTTTCAGTGCAACTCACTCATATACAATGTACTACACTGTGCATTTCGTCTAATGCGGGATTTTCAGTAAATTCTAAGTTTTTCAGTGCAACTCACTCATATACAATGTACTACACTTTGCATTTCGTCTAATGCGGGTTTTTCAGTAAATTCTAAGTTTTTCAGTGCAACTCACTCATATACAATGTACTACACTGTGCATTTCGTCTAATGCGGGTTTTTCAGTAAATTCTAAGTTTTTCAGTGCAACTCACTCATATACTATGTACTACACTGTGCATTTAGTCTAATGCGGGTTTTTCAGTAAATACTAATTTTTTCAGTGCAACTCACTCATGTACAATGTACTACACTGTGCATTTCGTCTAATGCGGGTTTTTCAGTAAATTCTAAGTTTTTCAGTGCAACTCACTCATGTACTATGTACTACACTGTGCATTTCGTCTAATGCGGGTTTTTCAGTAAATTCTAAGTTTTTCAGTGCAACTCACTCATATACAATGTACTACACTGTGCATTTCGTCTAATGCGGGTTTTTCAGTAAATTCTAAGTTTTTCAGTGCAACTCACTCATATACAATGTACTACACTGTGCATTTCGTCTAATGCGGGTTTTTCAGTAAATTCTAAGTTTTTCACTGCAACTCACTCATATACTATGTACTACACTGTGCATTTCGTCTAATGCGGGTTTTTCAGTAAATTCTAAGTTTTTCAGTGCAACTCACTCATATACAATGTACTACACTGTGCATTTCGTCTAATGCGGGTTTTTCAGTAAATTCTAAGTTTTTCAGTGCAACCACTCATATACAATGTACTACACTGTGCATTTCGTCTAATACGGGTTTTTCAGTAAATTCTAAGTTTTTCAGTGCAACTCACTCATATACAATGTACTACACTGTGCATTTCGTCTAATGCGGGTTTTTCAGTAAATTCTAAGTTTTTCAGTGCAACTCACTCATATACAATGTACTACACTGTGCATTTCGTCTAATGCGGGTTTTTCAGTAAATTCTAAGTTTTTCAGTGCAACTCACTCATGTACTATGTACTACACTGTGCATTTCGTCTAATGCGGGTTTTTCAGTAAATTCTAAGTTTTTCAGTGCAACTCACTCATATACAATGTACTACACTGTGCATTTCGTCTAATGCGGGTTTTTCAGTAAATTCTAAGTTTTTCAGTGCAACTCACTCATATACAATGTACTACACTGTGCATTTCGTCTAATGCGGGTTTTTCAGTAAATTCTAAGTTTTTCAGTGCAACTCACTCATATACAATGTACTACACTGTGCATTTCGTCTAATGCGGGTTTTTCAGTAAATTCTAAGTTTTTCAGTGCAACTCACTCATATACAATGTACTACACTGTGCATTTCGTCTAATGCGGGTTTTTCAGTAAATTCTAAGTTTTTCAGTGCAACTCACTCATGTACTATGTACTACACTGTGCGTTTCGTCTAATGCGGGTTTTTCAGTAAATTCTAAGTTTTTCAGTGCAACTCACTCATATACAATGTACTACACTGTGCATTTCGTCTAATGCGGGTTTTTCAGTAAATTCTAAGTTTTTCAGTGCAACTCACTCATATACAATGTACTACACTGTGCATTTCGTCTAATGCGGGTTTTTCAGTAAATTCTAAGTTTTTCAGTGCAACTCACTCATATACAATGTACTACACTGTGCATTTCGTCTAATGCGGGTTTTTCAGTAAATTCTAAGTTTTTCAGTGCAACTCACTCATATACTATGTACTACACTGTGCATTTAGTCTAATGCGGGTTTTTCAGTAAATACTAATTTTTTCAGTGCAACTCACTCATGTACAATGTACTACACTGTGCATTTCGTCTAATGCGGGTTTTTCAGTAAATTCTAAGTTTTTCAGTGCAACTCACTCATATACTATGTAGTACACTGTGCATTTCGTCTAATGCGGGTTTTCAGTAAATTCTAAGTTTTTCAGTGCTACTCACTCATATACTATGTACTACACTGTGCATTTCGTCTAATGCGGGTTTTTCAATAAATTCTAAGTTTTTCAGTGCAACTCACTCATATACTATGTACTACACTGTGCATTTCGTCTAATGCGGGTTTTTCAGTAAATTCTAAGTTTTTCAGTGCAACTCACTCATATACAATGTACTAAACTGTGCATTTCGTCTAATGCGGGTTTTTCAGTAAATTCTAAGTTTTTCAGTGCAACTCACTCATATACAATGTACTACACTGTGCATTTCGTCTAATGCGGGTTTTTCAGTAAATTCTAAGTTTTTCAGTGCAACTCACTCATGTACTATGTACTACACTGTGCATTTCGTCTAATGCGGGTTTTTCAGTAAATTCTAAGTTTTTCAGTGCAACTCACTCATATACAATGTACTACACTGTGCATTTCGTCTAATGCGGGTTTTTCAGTAAATTCTAAGTTTTTCAGTGCAACTCACTCATATACAATGTACTACACTGTGCATTTCGTCTAATGCGGGTTTTTCAGTAAATTCTAAGTTTTTCAGTGCAACTCACTCATATACTATGTAGTACACTGTGCATTTCGTCTATTGCGGGTTTTTCAGTAAATTCTAAGTTTTTCAGTGCAACTCACTCATATACAATGTACTACACTGTGCATTTCGTCTAATGCGGGTTTTTCAGTAAATTCTAAGTTTTTCAGTGCAACTCACTCATATACAATGTACTACACTGTGCATTTCGTCTAATACGGGTTTTTCAGTAAATTCTAAGTTTTTCAGTGCAACTCACTCATATACAATGTACTACACAGTGCATTTCGTCTAATGCGGGTTTTTCAGTAAATTCTAAGTTTTTCAGTGCAACACACTCATATACAATTTACTACACTGTGCATTTCGTCTAATGCGGGTTTTTCAGTAAATTCTAAGTTTTTCAGTGCAACTCACTCATATACAATGTACTACACTGTGCATTTCGTCTAATGCGGGTTTTTCAGTAAATTCTAAGTTTTTCAGTGCAACTCACTCATATACAATGTACTACACTGTGCATTTCGTCTAATGAGTGTTTTTCAGTAAATTCTAAGTTTTTCAGTGCAACTCACTCATATACTATGTACTACACTGTGCATTTAGTCTAATGCGGGTTTTTCAGTAAATACTAATTTTTTCAGTGCAACTCACTCATGTACAATGTACTACACTGTGCATTTCGTCTAATGCGGGTTTTTCAGTAAATTCTAAGTTTTTCAGTGCAACTCACTCATATACAATGTACTACACTGTGCGTTTCGTCTAATGCGGGTTTTTCAGTAAATTCTAAGTTTTTCAGTGCAACTCACTCATATACAATGTACTACACTGTGCATTTCGTCTAATGCGGGTTTTTCAGTAAATTCTAAGTTTTTCAGTGCAACTCACTCATATACAATGTACTACACTGTGCATTTCGTCTAATGCGGGTTTTTCAGTAAATTCTAAGTTTTTCAGTGCAACTCACTCATATACAATGTACTACACTGTGCATTTCGTCTAATGCGGGTTTTTCAGTAAATTCTAAGTTTTTCAGTGCAACTCACTCATATACTATGTACTACACTGTGCATTTAGTCTAATGCGGGTTTTTCAGTAAATACTAATTTTTTCAGTGCAACTCACTCATGTACAATGTACTACACTGTGCATTTCGTCTAATGCGGGTTTTTCAGTAAATTCTAAGTTTTTCAGTGCAACTCACTCATATACTATGTAGTACACTGTGCATTTCGTCTAATGCGGGTTTTCAGTAAATTCTAAGTTTTTCAGTGCTACTCACTCATATACTATGTACTACACTGTGCATTTCGTCTAATGCGGGTTTTTCAATAAATTCTAAGTTTTTCAGTGCAACTCACTCATATACTATGTACTACACTGTGCATTTCGTCTAATGCGGGTTTTTCAGTAAATTCTAAGTTTTTCAGTGCAACTCACTCATATACAATGTACTACACTGTGCATTTCGTCTAATGCGGGTTTTTCAGTAAATTCTAAGTTTTTCAGTGCAACTCACTCATATACAATGTACTACACTGTGCATTTCGTCTAATGCGGGTTTTTCAGTAAATTCTAAGTTTTTCAGTGCAACTCACTCATGTACTATGTACTACACTGTGCATTTCGTCTAATGCGGGTTTTTCAGTAAATTCTAAGTTTTTCAGTGCAACTCACTCATATACAATGTACTACACTGTGCATTTCGTCTAATGCGGGTTTTTCAGTAAATTCTAAGTTTTTCAGTGCAACTCACTCATATACAATGTACTACACTGTGCATTTCGTCTAATGCGGGTTTTTCAGTAAATTCTAAGTTTTTCAGTGCAACTCACTCATATACTATGTACTACACTGTGCATTTCGTCTAATGCGGGTTTTTCAGTAAATTCTAAGTTTTTCAGTGCAACTCACTCATATACAATGTACTACACTGTGCATTTCGTCTAATGCGGGTTTTTCAGTAAATTCTAAGGTTTTCAGTGCAACCACTCATATACAATGTACTACACTGTGCATTTCGTCTAATACGGGTTTTTCAGTAAATTCTAAGTTTTTCAGTGCAACTCACTCATATACAATGTACTACACTGTGCATTTCGTCTAATGCGGGTTTTTCAGTAAATTCTAAGTTTTTCAGTGCAACTCACTCATATACAATGTACTACACTGTGCATTTCGTCTAATGCGGGTTTTTCAGTAAATTCTAAGTTTTTCAGTGCAACTCACTCATATACAATGTACTACACTGTGCATTTCGTCTAATGCGGGTTTTCCAGTAAATTCTAAGTTTTTCAGTGCAACTCACTCATATACAATGTACTACACTGTGCATTTCGTCTAATGCGGGTTTTTCAGTAAATTCTAAGTTTTTCAGTGCAACTCACTCATATACTATGTACTACACTGTGCATTTCGTCTAATGCGGGTTTTTAAGTAAATTCTAAGTTTTTCAGTGCAACTCACTCATGTACAATGTACTACACTGTGCATTTCGTCTAATGAGTGTTTTTCAGTAAATTCTAATTTTTTCAGTGCAACTCACTCATATACTATGTACTACACTGTGCATTTCGTCTAATGCGGGTTTTTCAGTAAATTCTAAGTTTTTCAGTGCAACTCACTCATATACTATGAACTACAATGTGCATTTCGTCTAATGGGTTTTTCAGTAAATTCTAAGTTTTTCAGTGCAACTCACTCATGTACAATGTACTACACTGTGCATTTCGTCTAATGAGTGTTTTTCAGTAAATTCTAAGTTTTTCAGTGCAACTCACTCATATACTATGTACTACACCGTGCATTTCGTCTAATACGGGTTTTTCAGTAAATTCTAAGTTTTTCAGTGCAACTCACTCATATACAATGTACTACACTGTGCATTTCGTCTAATTAGGGTTTTTCAGTAAATTCTAAGTTTTTCAGTGCAACTCACTCATATACAATGTACTACACTGTGCATTTCGTCTAATGCGGGTTTTTCAGTAAATTCTAAGTTTTTCAGTGCAACACACTCATATACAATTTACTACACTGTGCATTTCGTCTAATGCGGGTTTTTCAGTAAATTCTAAGTTTTTCAGTGCAACTCACTCATATACAATGTACTAAACTGTGCATTTCGTCTAATGCGGGTTTTTCAGTAAATTCTAAGTTTTTCAGTGCAACTCACTCATATACAATGTACTACACTGTGCATTTCGTCTAATGCGGGTTTTTCAGTAAATTCTAAGTTTTTCAGTGCAACTCACTCATGTACTATGTACTACACTGTGCATTTCGTCTAATGCGGGTTTTTCAGTAAATTCTAAGTTTTTCAGTGCAACTCACTCATATACAATGTACTACACTGTGCATTTCGTCTAATGCGGGTTTTTCAGTAAATTCTAAGTTTTTCAGTGCAACTCACTCATATACAATGTACTACACTGTGCATTTCGTCTAATGCGGGTTTTTCAGTAAATTCTAAGTTTTTCAGTGCAACTCAATCATATACTATGTAGTACACTGTGCATTTCGTCTATTGCGGGTTTTTCAGTAAATTCTAAGTTTTTCAGTGCAACTCACTCATATACAATGTACTACACTGTGCATTTCGTCTAATGCGGGTTTTTCAGTAAATTCTAAGTTTTTCAGTGCAACTCACTCATATACAATGTACTACACTGTGCATTTCGTCTAATACGGGTTTTTCAGTAAATTCTAAGTTTTTCAGTGCAACTCACTCATATACAATGTACTACACTGTGCATTTCGTCTAATGCGGGTTTTTCAGTAAATTCTAAGTTTTTCAGTGCAACACACTCATATACAATTTACTACACTGTGCATTTCGTCTAATGCGGGTTTTTCAGTAAATTCTAAGTTTTTCAGTGCAACTCACTCATATACAATGTACTACACTGTGCATTTCGTCTAATGCGGGTTTTTCAGTAAATTCTAAGTTTTTCAGTGCAACTCACTCATATACAATGTACTACACTGTGCATTTCGTCTAATGCGGGTTTTTCAGTAAATTCTAAGTTTTTCAGTGCAACTCACTCATGTACTATGTACTACACTGTGCATTTCGTCTAATGCGGGTTTTTCAGTAAATTCTAAGTTTTTCAGTGCAACTCACTCATATACAATGTACTACACTGTGCATTTCGTCTAATGCGGGTTTTTCAGTAAATTCTAAGTTTTTCAGTGCAACTCACTCATATACAATGTACTACACTGTGCATTTCGTCTAATGCGGGTTTTTCAGTAAATTCTAAGTTTTTCAGTGCAACTCACTCATATACTATGTAGTACACTGTGCATTTCGTCTAATGCGGGGTTTTTCAGTAAATTCTAAGTTTTTCAGTGCAACTCACTCATATACAATGTACTACACTGTGCATTTCGTCTAATGCGGGTTTTTCAGTAAATTCTAAGTTTTTCAGTGCAACTCACTCATATACAATGTACTACACTGTGCATTTCGTCTAATGCGGGTTTTTCAGTAAATTCTAAGTTTTTCAGTGCAACTCACTCATATACTATGTACTACACTGTGCATTTCGTCTAATGCGGGTTTTTAAGTAAATTCTAAGTTTTTAAGTGCAACTCACTCATGTATAATGTACTACACTGTGCATTTCGTCTAATGAGTGTTTTTCAGTAAATTCTAATTTTTTCAGTGCAACTCACTCATATACTATGTACTACACTGTGCATTTCGTCTAATGGGTTTTTCAGTAAATTCTAAGTTTTTCAGTGCAACTCACTCATGTACAATGTACTACACTGTGCATTTCGTCTAATGAGTGTTTTTCAGTAAATTCTAAGTTTTTCAGTGCAACTCACTCATATACTATGTACTACACTGTGCATTTCGTCTAATACGGGTTTTTCAGTAAATTCTAAGTTTTTCAGTGCAACTCACTCATATACAATTTACTACACTGTGCATTTCGTCTAATGCGGGTTTTTCAGTAAATTCTAAGTTTTTCAGTGCAACTCACTCATATACAATGTACTACACTGTGCATTTCGTCTAATGCGGGTTTTTCAGTAAATTCTAAGTTTTTCAGTGCAACTCACTCATATACAATGTACTACACTGTGCATTTCGTCTAATGCGGGTTTTTCAGTAAATTCTAAGTTTTTCAGTGCAACTCACTCATATACAATGTACTACACTGTGCATTTCGTCTAATGCGGGTTTTTCAGTAAATTCTAAGTTTTTCAGTGCAACTCACTCATGTACTATGTACTACACTGTGCATTTCGTCTAATGCGGGTTTTTCAGTAAATTCTAAGTTTTTCAGTGCAACTCACTCATATACAATGTACTACACTGTGCATTTCGTCTAATGCGGGTTTTTCAGTAAATTCTAAGTTTTTCAGTGCAACTCACTCATATACAATGTACTACACTGTGCATTTCGTCTAATGCGGGTTTTTCAGTAAATTCTAAGTTTTTCAGTGCAACTCACTCATATACTATGTAGTACACTGTGCATTTCGTCTAATGCGGGTTTTTCAGTAAATTCTAAGTTTTTCAGTGCAACTCACTCATATACAATGTACTACACTGTGCATTTCGTCTAATGCGGGTTTTTCAGTAAATTCTAAGTTTTTCAGTGCAACTCACTCATATACTATGTAGTACACTGTGCATTTCGTCTAATGCGGGTTTTCAGTAAATTCTAATTTTTTCAGTGCAACTCACTCATATACAATGTACTACACTGTGCATTTCGTCTAATGCGGGTTTTTCAGTAAATTCTAAGTTTTTCAGTGCAACTCACTCATATACAATGTACTACACTGTGCATTTCTAATGCGGGTTTTTCAGTAAATTCTAAGTTTTTCAGTGCAACTCACTCATATACTATGTAGTACACTGTGCATTTCGTCTAATGCGGGTTTTCAGTAAATTCTAATTTTTTCATTGCTACTCACTCATGTACTATGTACTACACTGTGCATTTCGTCTAATGCGGGTTTTTCAATAAATTCTAAGTTTTTCAGTGCAACTCAATCATATACTATGGACTACACTGTGCATTTCGTCTAATGCGGGTTTTTCAGTAAATTCTAAGTTTTTCAGTGCAACTCACTCATATACAATGTACTACACTGTGCATTTCGTCTAATGCGGGTTTTTCAGTAAATTCTAAGTTTTTCAGTGCAACTCACTCATATACAATGTACTACAGTGTGCATTTCGTCTAATGCGGGTTTTTCAGTAAATTCTAAGTTTTTCAGTGCAACTCACTCATGTACTATGTACTACACTGTGCATTTCGTCTAATGCGGGTTTTTCAGTAAATTCTAAGTTTTTCAGTGCAACTCACTCATATACAATGTACTACACTGTGCATTTCGTCTAATGCGGGTTTTTCAGTAAATTCTAAGTTTTTCAGTGCAACTCACTCATGTACTATGTACTACACTGTGCATTTCGTCTAATGCGGGTTTTTCAGTAAATTCTAAGTTTTTCAGTGCAACTCACTCATATACAATGTACTGCACTGTGCATTTCGTCTAATGCGGGTTTTTCAGTAAATTCTAAGTTTTTCAGTGCAACTCACTCATATACAATGTACTACACTGTGCATTTCGTCTAATGCGGGTTTTTCAGTAAATTCTAAGTTTTTCAGTGCAACTCACTCATATACTATGTAGTACACTGTGCATTTCGTCTAATGCGGGTTTTCAGTAAATTCTAAGTTTTTCAGTGCTACTCACTCATATACTATGTACTACACTGTGCATTTCGTCTAATGCGGGTTTTTCAATAAATTCTAAGTTTTTCAGTGCAACTCACTCATATACTATGTACTACACTGTGCATTTCGTCTAATGCGGGTTTTTCAGTAAATTCTAAGTTTTTCAGTGCAACTCACTCATATACAATGTACTACACTGTGCATTTCGTCTAATGCGGGTTTTTCAGTAAATTCTAAGTTTTTCAGTGCAACTCACTCATATACAATGTACTACACTGTGCATTTCGTCTAATGCGGGTTTTTCAGTAAATTCTAAGTTTTTCAGTGCAACTCACTCATGTACTATGTACTACACTGTGCATTTCGTCTAATGCGGGTTTTTCAGTAAATTCTAAGTTTTTCAGTGCAACTCACTCATATACAATGTACTACACTGTGCATTTCGTCTAATGCGGGTTTTTCAGTAAATTCTAAGTTTTTCAGTGCAACTCACTCATATACAATGTACTACACTGTGCATTTCGTCTAATGCGGGTTTTTCAGTAAATTCTAAGTTTTTCAGTGCAACTCACTCATATACTATGTACTACACTGTGCATTTCGTCTAATGCGGGTTTTTCAGTAAATTCTAAGTTTTTCAGTGCAACTCACTCATATACAATGTACTACACTGTGCATTTCGTCTAATGCGGGTTTTTCAGTAAATTCTAAGTTTTTCAGTGCAACCACTCATATACAATGTACTACACTGTGCATTTCGTCTAATACGGGTTTTTCAGTAAATTCTAAGTTTTTCAGTGCAACTCACTCATATACAATGTACTACACTGTGCATTTCGTCTAATGCGGGTTTTTCAGTAAATTCTAAGTTTTTCAGTGCAACTCACTCATATACAATGTACTACACTGTGCATTTCGTCTAATGCGGGTTTTTCAGTAAATTCTAAGTTTTTCAGTGCAACTCACTCATATACAATGTACTACACTGTGCATTTCGTCTAATGCGGGTTTTCCAGTAAATTCTAAGTTTTTCAGTGCAACTCACTCATATACAATGTACTACACTGTGCATTTCGTCTAATGCGGGTTTTTCAGTAAATTCTAAGTTTTTCAGTGCAACTCACTCATATACTATGTACTACACTGTGCAATTCGTCTAATGCGGGTTTTTAAGTAAATTCTAAGTTTTTCAGTGCAACTCACTCATGTACAATGTACTACACTGTGCATTTCGTCTAATGAGTGTTTTTCAGTAAATTCTAATTTTTTCAGTGCAACTCACTCATATACTATGTACTACACTGTGCATTTCGTCTAATGCGGGTTTTTCAGTAAATTCTAAGTTTTTCAGTGCAACTCACTCATATACTATGAACTACAATGTGCATTTCGTCTAATGGGTTTTTCAGTAAATTCTAAGTTTTTCAGTGCAACTCACTCATGTACAATGTACTACACTGTGCATTTCGTCTAATGAGTGTTTTTCAGTAAATTCTAAGTTTTTCAGTGCAACTCACTCATATACTATGTACTACACCGTGCATTTCGTCTAATACGGGTTTTTCAGTAAATTCTAAGTTTTTCAGTGCAACTCACTCATATACAATGTACTACACTGTGCATTTCGTCTAATTAGGGTTTTTCAGTAAATTCTAAGTTTTTCAGTGCAACTCACTCATATACAATGTACTACACTGTGCATTTCGTCTAATGCGGGTTTTTCAGTAAATTCTAAGTTTTTCAGTGCAACACACTCATATACAATTTACTACACTGTGCATTTCGTCTAATGCGGGTTTTTCAGTAAATTCTAAGTTTTTCAGTGCAACTCACTCATATACAATGTACTAAACTGTGCATTTCGTCTAATGCGGGTTTTTCAGTAAATTCTAAGTTTTTCAGTGCAACTCACTCATATACAATGTACTACACTGTGCATTTCGTCTAATGCGGGTTTTTCAGTAAATTCTAAGTTTTTCAGTGCAACTCACTCATGTACTATGTACTACACTGTGCATTTCGTCTAATGCGGGTTTTTCAGTAAATTCTAAGTTTTTCAGTGCAACTCACTCATATACAATGTACTACACTGTGCATTTCGTCTAATGCGGGTTTTTCAGTAAATTCTAAGTTTTTCAGTGCAACTCACTCATATACAATGTACTACACTGTGCATTTCGTCTAATGCGGGTTTTTCAGTAAATTCTAAGTTTTTCAGTGCAACTCAATCATATACTATGTAGTACACTGTGCATTTCGTCTATTGCGGGTTTTTCAGTAAATTCTAAGTTTTTCAGTGCAACTCACTCATATACAATGTACTACACTGTGCATTTCGTCTAATGCGGGTTTTTCAGTAAATTCTAAGTTTTTCAGTGCAACTCACTCATATACAATGTACTACACTGTGCATTTCGTCTAATACGGGTTTTTCAGTAAATTCTAAGTTTTTCAGTGCAACTCACTCATATACAATGTACTACACTGTGCATTTCGTCTAATGCGGGTTTTTCAGTAAATTCTAAGTTTTTCAGTGCAACACACTCATATACAATTTACTACACTGTGCATTTCGTCTAATGCGGGTTTTTCAGTAAATTCTAAGTTTTTCAGTGCAACTCACTCATATACAATGTACTACACTGTGCATTTCGTCTAATGCGGGTTTTTCAGTAAATTCTAAGTTTTTCAGTGCAACTCACTCATATACAATGTACTACACTGTGCATTTCGTCTAATGCGGGTTTTTCAGTAAATTCTAAGTTTTTCAGTGCAACTCACTCATGTACTATGTACTACACTGTGCATTTCGTCTAATGCGGGTTTTTCAGTAAATTCTAAGTTTTTCAGTGCAACTCACTCATATACAATGTACTACACTGTGCATTTCGTCTAATGCGGGTTTTTCAGTAAATTCTAAGTTTTTCAGTGCAACTCACTCATATACAATGTACTACACTGTGCATTTCGTCTAATGCGGGTTTTTCAGTAAATTCTAAGTTTTTCAGTGCAACTCACTCATATACTATGTAGTACACTGTGCATTTCGTCTAATGCGGGTTTTTCAGTAAATTCTAAGTTTTTCAGTGCAACTCACTCATATACAATGTACTACACTGTGCATTTCGTCTAATGCGGGTTTTTCAGTAAATTCTAAGTTTTTCAGTGCAACTCACTCATATACAATGTACTACACTGTGCATTTCGTCTAATGCGGGTTTTTCAGTAAATTCTAAGTTTTTCAGTGCAACTCACTCATATACTATGTACTACACTGTGCATTTCGTCTAATGCGGGTTTTTAAGTAAATTCTAAGTTTTTCAGTGCAACTCACTCATGTACAATGTACTACACTGTGCATTTCGTCTAATGAGTGTTTTTCAGTAAATTCTAATTTTTTCAGTGCAACTCACTCATATACTATGTACTACACTGTGCATTTCGTCTAATGGGTTTTTCAGTAAATTCTAAGTTTTTCAGTGCAACTCACTCATGTACAATGTACTACACTGTGCATTTCGTCTAATGAGTGTTTTTCAGTAAATTCTAAGTTTTTCAGTGCAACTCACTCATATACTATGTACTACACTGTGCATTTCGTCTAATACGGGTTTTTCAGTAAATTCTAAGTTTTTCAGTGCAACTCACTCATATACAATTTACTACACTGTGCATTTCGTCTAATGCGGGTTTTTCAGTAAATTCTAAGTTTTTCAGTGCAACTCACTCATATACAATGTACTACACTGTGCATTTCGTCTAATGCGGGTTTTTCAGTAAATTCTAAGTTTTTCAGTGCAACTCACTCATATACAATGTACTACACTGTGCATTTCGTCTAATGCGGGTTTTTCAGTAAATTCTAAGTTTTTCAGTGCAACTCACTCATATACAATGTACTACACTGTGCATTTCGTCTAATGCGGGTTTTTCAGTAAATTCTAAGTTTTTCAGTGCAACTCACTCATGTACTATGTACTACACTGTGCATTTCGTCTAATGCGGGTTTTTCAGTAAATTCTAAGTTTTTCAGTGCAACTCACTCATATACAATGTACTACACTGTGCATTTCGTCTAATGCGGGTTTTTCAGTAAATTCTAAGTTTTTCAGTGCAACTCACTCATATACAATGTACTACACTGTGCATTTCGTCTAATGCGGGTTTTTCAGTAAATTCTAAGTTTTTCAGTGCAACTCACTCATATACTATGTAGTACACTGTGCATTTCGTCTAATGCGGGTTTTTCAGTAAATTCTAAGTTTTTCAGTGCAACTCACTCATATACAATGTACTACACTGTGCATTTCTAATGCGGGTTTTTCAGTAAATTCTAAGTTTTTCAGTGCAACTCACTCATATACTATGTAGTACACTGTGCATTTCGTCTAATGCGGGTTTTTCAGTAAATTCTAAGTTTTTCAGTGCAACTCACTCATATACAATGTACTACACTGTGCATTTCGTCTAATGCGGGTTTTTCAGTAAATTCTAAGTTTTTCAGTGCAACTCACTCATATACAATGTACTACACTGTGCATTTCGTCTAATGCGGGTTTTTCAGTAAATTCTAAGTTTTTCAGTGCAACTCACTCATATACTATGTACTACACTGTGCATTTCGTCTAATGCGGGTTTTTAAGTAAATTCTAAGTTTTTCAGTGCAACTCACTCATGTACAATGTACTACACTGTGCATTTCGTCTAATGAGTGTTTTTCAGTAAATTCTAATTTTTTCAGTGCAACTCACTCATATACTATGTACTACACTGTGCATTTCGTCTAATGGGTTTTTCAGTAAATTCTAAGTTTTTCAGTGCAACTCACTCATGTACAATGTACTACACTGTGCATTTCGTCTAATGAGTGTTTTTCAGTAAATTCTAAGTTTTTCAGTGCAACTCACTCATATACTATGTACTACACTGTGCATTTCGTCTAATACGGGTTTTTCAGTAAATTCTAAGTTTTTCAGTGCAACTCACTCATATACAATTTACTACACTGTGCATTTCGTCTAATGCGGGTTTTTCAGTAAATTCTAAGTTTTTCAGTGCAACTCACTCATATACAATGTACTACACTGTGCATTTCGTCTAATGCGGGTTTTTCAGTAAATTCTAAGTTTTTCAGTGCAACTCACTCATATACAATGTACTACACTGTGCATTTCGTCTAATGCGGGTTTTTCAGTAAATTCTAAGTTTTTCAGTGCAACTCACTCATATACAATGTACTACACTGTGCATTTCGTCTAATGCGGGTTTTTCAGTAAATTCTAAGTTTTTCAGTGCAACTCACTCATGTACTATGTACTACACTGTGCATTTCGTCTAATGCGGGTTTTTCAGTAAATTCTAAGTTTTTCAGTGCAACTCACTCATATACAATGTACTACACTGTGCATTTCGTCTAATGCGGGTTTTTCAGTAAATTCTAAGTTTTTCAGTGCAACTCACTCATATACAATGTACTACACTGTGCATTTCGTCTAATGCGGGTTTTTCAGTAAATTCTAAGTTTTTCAGTGCAACTCACTCATATACTATGTAGTACACTGTGCATTTCGTCTAATGCGGGTTTTTCAGTAAATTCTAAGTTTTTCAGTGCAACTCACTCATATACAATGTACTACACTGTGCATTTCTAATGCGGGTTTTTCAGTAAATTCTAAGTTTTTCAGTGCAACTCACTCATATACTATGTAGTACACTGTGCATTTCGTCTAATGCGGGTTTTCAGTAAATTCTAATTTTTTCAGTGCAACTCACTCATATACAATGTACTACACTGTGCATTTCGTCTAATGCGGGTTTTTCAGTAAATTCTAAGTTTTTCAGTGCAACTCACTCATATACAATGTACTACACTGTGCATTTCTAATGCGGGTTTTTCAGTAAATTCTAAGTTTTTCAGTGCAACTCACTCATATACTATGTAGTACACTGTGCATTTCGTCTAATGCGGGTTTTCAGTAAATTCTAATTTTTTCATTGCTACTCACTCATGTACTATGTACTACACTGTGCATTTCGTCTAATGCGGGTTTTTCAATAAATTCTAAGTTTTTCAGTGCAACTCACTCATATACTATGGACTACACTGTGCATTTCGTCTAATGCGGGTTTTTCAGTAAATTCTAAGTTTTTCAGTGCAACTCACTCATATACAATGTACTACACTGTGCATTTCGTCTAATGCGGGTTTTTCAGTAAATTCTAAGTTTTTCAGTGCAACTCACTCATATACAATGTACTACAGTGTGCATTTCGTCTAATGCGGGTTTTTCAGTAAATTCTAAGTTTTTCAGTGCAACTCACTCATGTACTATGTACTACACTGTGCATTTCGTCTAATGCGGGTTTTTCAGTAAATTCTAAGTTTTTCAGTGCAACTCACTCATATACAATGTACTACACTGTGCATTTCGTCTAATGCGGGTTTTTCAGTAAATTCTAAGTTTTTCAGTGCAACTCACTCATGTACTATGTACTACACTGTGCATTTCGTCTAATGCGGGTTTTTCAGTAAATTCTAAGTTTTTCAGTGCAACTCACTCATATACAATGTACTGCACTGTGCATTTCGTCTAATGCGGGTTTTTCAGTAAATTCTAAGTTTTTCAGTGCAACTCACTCATATACAATGTACTACACTGTGCATTTCGTCTAATGCGGGTTTTTCAGTAAATTCTAAGTTTTTCAGTGCAACTCACTCATATACTATGTAGTACACTGTGCATTTCGTCTAATGCGGGTTTTTCAGTAAATTCTAAGTTTTTCAGTGCAACTCACTCATATACAATGTACTACACTGTGCATTTCGTCTAATGCGGGTTTTTCAGTAAATTCTAAGTTTTTCAGTGCAACTCACTCATATACTATGTACTACACTGTGCATTTCGTCTAATGCGGGTTTTTCAGTAAATTCTAAGTTTTTCAGTGCAACTCACTCATATACAATGTACTACACTGTGCATTTCGTCTAATGCGGGTTTTTCAGTAAATTCTAAGTTTTTCAGTGCAACTCACTCATATACAATGTACTACACTGTGCATTTCGTCTAATGCGGGTTTTTCAGTAAATTCTAAGTTTTTCAGTGCAACTCACTCATATACTATGTAGTACACTGTGCATTTCGTCTAATGCGGGTTTTTCAGTAAATTCTAAGTTTTTCAGTGCAACTCACTCATATACAATTTACTACACTGTGCATTTCGTCTAATGCGGGTTTTTCAGTAAATTCTAAGTTTTTCAGTGCAACTTACTCATATACAATGTACTACACTGTGCATTTCGTCTAATGCGGGTTTTTCAGTAAATTCTAAGTTTTTCAGTGCAACTCACTCATATACAATGTACTACACTGTGCATTTCGTCTAATGCGGGTTTTTCAGTAAATTCTAAGTTTTTCAGTGCAACTCACTCATGTACTATGTACTACACTGTGCATTTAGTCTAATGCGGGTTTTTCAGTAAATTCTAAGTTTTTCAGTGCAACTCACTCATATACAATGTACTACACTGTGCATTTCGTCTAATGCGGGTTTTTCAGTAAATTCTAAGTTTTTCAGTGCAACTCACTCATATACAATGTACTACACTGTGCATTTCGTCTAATGCGGGTTTTTCAGTAAATTCGAAGTTTTTCAGTGCAACTCACTCATATACTATGTAGTACACTGTGCATTTCGTCTAATGCGGGTTTTTCAGTAAATTCTAAGTTTTTCAGTGCAACTCACTCATATACAATGTACTACACTGTGCATTTCGTCTAATGCGGGTTTTTCAGTAAATTCTAAGTTTTTCAGTGCAACTCACTCATATACAATGTACTACACTGTGCATTTCGTCTAATGCGGGTTTTTCAGCAAATTCTAAGTTTTTCAGTGCAACTCACTCATATACAATGTACTACACTGTGCATTTCGTCTAATGCGGGTTTTTCAGTAAATTCTAAGTTTTTCAGTGCAACTCACTCATATACTATGTAGTACACTGTGCATTTCGTCTAATGCGGGTTTTCAGTAAATTCTAATTTTTTCATTGCTACTCACTCATGTACTATGTACTACACTGTGCATTTCGTCTAATGCGGGTTTTTCAATAAATTCTAAGTTTTTCAGTGCAACTCACTCATATACTATGGACTACACTGTGCATTTCGTCTAATGCGGGTTTTTCAGTAAATTCTAAGTTTTTCAGTGCAACTCACTCATATACAATGTACTACACTGTGCATTTCGTCTAATGCGGGTTTTTCAGTAAATTCTAAGTTTTTCAGTGCAACTCACTCATATACAATGTACTACAGTGTGCATTTCGTCTAATGCGGGTTTTTCAGTAAATTCTAAGTTTTTCAGTGCAACTCACTCATGTACTATGTACTACACTGTGCATTTCGTCTAATGCGGGTTTTTCAGTAAATTCTAAGTTTCAGTGCAACTCACTCATATACAATGTACTACACTGTGCATTTCGTCTAATGCGGGTTTTTCAGTAAATTCTAAGTTTTTCAGTGCAACTCACTCATATACAATGTACTACACTGTGCATTTCGTCTAATGCGGGTTTTTCAGTAAATTCTAAGTTTTTCAGTGCAACTCACTCATGTACTATGTACTACACTGTGCATTTCGTCTAATGCGGGTTTTTCAGTAAATTCTAAGTTTTTCAGTGCAACTCACTCATATACAATGTACTGCACTGTGCATTTCGTCTAATGCGGGTTTTTCAGTAAATTCTAAGTTTTTCAGTGCAACTCACTCATATACAATGTACTACACTGTGCATTTCGTCTAATACGGGTTTTTCAGTAAATTCTAAGTTTTTCAGTGCAACTCACTCATATACTATGTAGTACACTGTGCATTTCCTCTAATGCGGGTTTTTCAGTAAATTCTAAGTTTTTCAGTGCAACTCACTCATATACAATGTACTACACTGTGCATTTCGTCTAATGCGGGTTTTTCAGTAAATTCTAAGTTTTTCAGTGCAACTCACTCATATACTATGTACTACACTGTGCATTTCGTCTAATGCGGGTTTTTCAGTAAATTCTAAGTTTTTCAGTGCAACTCACTCATGTACAATGTACTACACTGTGCATTTCGTCTAATGAGTGTTTTTCAGTAAATTCTAATTTTTTCAGTGCAACTCACTCATATACTATGTACTACACTGTGCATTTCGTCTAATGCGGGTTTTTCAGTAAATTCTAAGTTTTTCAGTGCAACTCACTCATATACAATGTACTACACTGTGCATTTCGTCTAATGCGGGTTTTTCAGTAAATTCTAAGTTTTTCAGTGCAACTCACTCATATACAATGTCCTACACTGTGCATTTCGTCTAATGCGGGTTTTTCAGTAAATTCTAAGTTTTTCAGTGCAACTCACTCATATACTATGTACTACACTGTGCATTTCGTCTAATGCGGGTTTTTCAGTAAATTCTAAGTTTTTCAGTGCAACTCACTCATATACTATGTACTACACTGTGCATTTCGTCTAATGGGTTTTTCAGTAAATTCTAAGTTTTTCAGTGCAACTCACTCATGTACAATGTACTACACTGTGCATTTCGTCTAATGAGTGTTTTTCAGTAAATTCTAAGTTTTTCAGTGCAACTCACTCATATACTATGTACTACACTGTGCATTTAGTCTAATGCGGGTTTTTCAGTAAATTCTAAGTTTTTCAGTGCAACTCACTCATATACAATGTACTACACTGTGCATTTCGTCTAATGCGGGTTTTTCAGTAAATTCTAAGTTTTTCAGTGCAACTCACTCATATACAATGTACTACACTGTGCATTTCGTCTAATGCGGGTTTTTCAGTAAATTCTAAGTTTTTCAGTGCAACTCACTCATATACTATGTAGTACACTGTGCATTTCGTCTAATGCGGGTTTTTCAGTAAATTCTAAGTTTTTCAGTGCAACTCACTCATATACAATGTACTACACTGTGCATTTCGTCTAATGCGGGTTTTTCAGTAAATTCTAAGTTTTTCAGTGCAACTCACTCATATACAATGTACTACACTGTGCATTTCGTCTAATGCGGGTTTTTCAGCAAATTCTAAGTTTTTCAGTGCAACTCACTCATATACAATGTACTACACTGTGGCATTTCGTCTAATGCGGGTTTTTCAGTAAATTCTAAGTTTTTCAGTGCAACTCACTCATATACTATGTAGTACACTGTGCATTTCGTCTAATGCGGGTTTTCAGTAAATTCTAATTTTTTCATTGCTACTCACTCATGTACTATGTACTACACTGTGCATTTCGTCTAATGCGGGTTTTTCAATAAATTCTAAGTTTTTCAGTGCAACTCACTCATATACTATGGACTACACTGTGCATTTCGTCTAATGCGGGTTTTTCAGTAAATTCTAAGTTTTTCAGTGCAACTCACTCATATACAATGTACTACACTGTGCATTTCGTCTAATGCGGGTTTTTCAGTAAATTCTAAGTTTTTCAGTGCAACTCACTCATATACAATGTACTACAGTGTGCATTTCGTCTAATGCGGGTTTTTCAGTAAATTCTAAGTTTTTCAGTGCAACTCACTCATGTACTATGTACTACACTGTGCATTTCGTCTAATGCGGGTTTTTCAGTAAATTCTAAGTTTCAGTGCAACTCACTCATATACAATGTACTACACTGTGCATTTCGTCTAATGCGGGTTTTTCAGTAAATTCTAAGTTTTTCAGTGCAACTCACTCATATACAATGTACTACACTGTGCATTTCGGTCTAATGCGGGTTTTTCAGTAAATTCTAAGTTTTTCAGTGCAACTCACTCATGTACTATGTACTACACTGTGCATTTCGTCTAATGCGGGTTTTTCAGTAAATTCTAAGTTTTTCAGTGCAACTCACTCATATACAATGTACTGCACTGTGCATTTCGTCTAATGCGGGTTTTTCAGTAAATTCTAAGTTTTTCAGTGCAACTCACTCATATACAATGTACTACACTGTGCATTTCGTCTAATGCGGGTTTTTCAGTAAATTCTAAGTTTTTCAGTGCAACTCACTCATATACTATGTAGTACACTGTGCATTTCGTCTAATGCGGGTTTTTCAGTAAATTCTAAGTTTTTCAGTGCAACTCACTCATATACAATGTACTACACTGTGCATTTCGTCTAATGCGGGTTTTTCAGTAAATTCTAAGTTTTTCAGTGCAACTCACTCATATACTATGTACTACACTGTGCATTTCGTCTAATGCGGGTTTTTCAGTAAATTCTAAGTTTTTCAGTGCAACTCACTCATGTACAATGTACTACACTGTGCATTTCGTCTAATGAGTGTTTTTCAGTAAATTCTAATTTTTTCAGTGCAACTCACTCATATACTATGTACTACACTGTGCATTTCGTCTAATGCGGGTTTTTCAGTAAATTCTAAGTTTTTCAGTGCAACTCACTCATATACAATGTACTACACTGTGCATTTCGTCTAATGCGGGTTTTTCAGTAAATTCTAAGTTTTTCAGTGCAACTCACTCATATACAATGTACTACACTGTGCATTTCGTCTAATGCGGGTTTTTCAGTAAATTCTAAGTTTTTCAGTGCAACTCACTCATATACTATGTACTACACTGTGCATTTCGTCTAATGCGGGTTTTTCAGTAAATTCTAAGTTTTTCAGTGCAACTCACTCATATACTATGTACTACACTGTGCATTTCGTCTAATGGGTTTTTCAGTAAATTCTAAGTTTTTTCAGTGCAACTCACTCATGTACAATGTACTACACTGTGCATTTCGTCTAATGAGTGTTTTTCAGTAAATTCTAAGTTTTCAGTGCAACTCACTCATATACTATGTACTACACTGTGCATTTCGTCTAATGCGGGTTTTTCAGTAAATTCTAAGTTTTTCAGTGCAACTCACTCATATACAATGTACTACACTGTGCATTTCGTCTAATGCGGGTTTTTCAGTAAATTCTAAGTTTTTCAGTGCAACTCAGTCATATACAATGTACTACACTGTGCATTTCGTCTAATACGGGTTTTTCAGTAAATTCTAAGTTTTTCAGTGCAACTCACTCATATAACAATGTACTACACTGTGCATTTCGTCTAATGCGGGTTTTTCAGTAAATTCTAAGTTTCTCAGTGCAACTCACTCATATACTATGTACTACACTGTGCATTTCGTCTAATGCGGGTTTTTCAGTAAATTCTAAGTTTTTCAGTGCAACTCACTCATATACAATGTACTACACTGTGCATTTCGTCTAATGCGGGTTTTTCAGTAAATTCTAAGTTTTTCAGTGCAACACACTCATATACAATTTACTACACTGTGCATTTCGTCTAATGCGGGTTTTTCAGTAAATTCTAAGTTTTTCAGTGCAACTCACTCATATACAATGTACTACACTGTGCATTTCGTCTAATGCGGGTTTTTCAGTAAATTCTAAGTTTTTCAGTGCAACTCACTCATATACTATGTACTACACTGTGCATTTCGTCTAATGCGGGTTTTTCAGTAAATTCTAAGTTTTTCAGTGCAACTCACTCATATACTATGTAGTACACTGTGCATTTCGTCTAATGCGGGTTTCAGTAAATTCTAAGTTTTTCAGTTATACTCACTCATATACTATGTACTACACTGTGCATTTCGTCTAATGCGGGTTTTTCAATAAATTCTAAGTTTTTCAGTGCAACTCACTCATATACTATGGACTACACTGTGCATTTCGTCTAATGCGGGTTTTTCAGTAAATTCTAAGTTTTTCAGTGCAACTCACTCATATACAATGTACTACACTGTGCATTTCGTCTAATGCGGGTTTTTCAGTAAATTCTAAGTTTTTCAGTGCAACTCACTCATATACAATGTACTACACTGTGCATTTCGTCTAATGCGGGTTTTTCAGTAAATTCTAAGTTTTTCAGTGCAACTCACTCATATACAATGTACTACACTGTGCATTTCGTCTAATGCGGGTTTTTCAGTAAATTCTAAGTTTTTCAGTGCAACTCACTCATATACAATGTACTACACTGTGCATTTCGTCTAATGCGGGTTTTTCAGTAAATTCTAAGTTTTTCAGTGCAACTCACTCATATACTATGTACTACACTGTGCATTTAGTCTAATGCGGGTTTTTCAGTAAATACTAAGTTTTTCAGTGCAACTCACTCATGTACAATGTACTACACTGTGCATTTCGTCTAATGCGGGTTTTTCAGTAAATTCTAAGTTTTTCAGTGCAACTCACTCATATACAATGTACTACACTGTGCATTTCGTCTAATTCGGGTTTTTCAGTAAATTCTAAGTTTTCAGTGCAACTCACTCATATACAATGTACTACACTGTGCAATTTCGTCTAATGCGGGTTTTTCAGTAAATTCTAAGTTTTTCAGTGCAACTCACTCTTATACTATGTACTACACTGCATTTTGTCTAATGCGGGTTTTTCAATAAATTCTAAGTTTTTCAGTGCAACTCACTCATATACAATGTACTACACTGTGCATTTCGTCTAATGCGGGTTTTTCAGTAAATTCTAAGTTTTTCAGTGCAACTCACTCATATACTATGTACTACACTGTGCATTTCGTCTAATGCGGGTTTTTCAGTAAATTCTAAGTTTTTCAGTGCAACTCACTCATGTACTATGTACTACACTGTGCATTTCGTCTAATGCGGGTTTTTCAGTAAATTCTAAGTTTTTCAGTGCAACTCACTCATATACAATGTACTACACTGTGCATTTCGTCTAATGCGGGTTTTTCAGTAAATTCTAAGTTTTTCAGTGCAACTCACTCGTATACTATGTACTACACTGCATTTTGTCTAATGCGGGTTTTTCAATAAATTCTAAGTTTTTCAGTGCAACTCACTCATATACAATGTACTACACTGTGCATTTCGTCTAATGCGGGTTTTCAGTAAATTCTAAATTTTTCAGTGCAACTCACTCATATACTATGTACTACACTGTGCATTTCGTCTAATGCGGGTTTTTCAGTAAATTCTAAGTTTTTCAGTGCAACTCACTCATATACAATGTACTACACTGTGCATTTCGTCTAATGCGGGTTTTTCAGTAAATTCTAAGTTTTTCAGTGCAACTCACTCATATACAATGTACTACACTGTGCATTTCTAATGCGGGTTTTTCAGTAAATTCTAAGTTTTTCAGTGCAACTCACTCATATACTATGTAGTACACTGTGCATTTCGTCTAATGCGGGTTTTCAGTAAATTCTAATTTTTTCATTGCTACTCACTCATGTACTATGTACTAACACTGTGCATTTCGTCTAATGCGGGTTTTTCAATAAATTCTAAGTTTTTCAGTGCAACTCACTCATATACTATGGACTACACTGTGCATTTCGTCTAATGCGGGTTTTTCAGTAAATTCTAAGTTTTTCAGTGCAACTCACTCATATACAATGTACTACACTGTGCATTTCGTCTAATGCGGGTTTTTCAGTAAATTCTAAGTTTTTCAGTGCAACTCACTCGTATACTATGTACTACACTGCATTTTGTCTAATGCGGGTTTTTCAATAAATTCTAAGTTTTTCAGTGCAACTCACTCATGTACAATGTACTACACTGTGCATTTCGTCTAATGCGGGTTTTTCAGTAAATTCTAAGTTTTTCAGTGCAACTCACTCATATACAATGTACTACACTGTGCATTTCGTCTAATTCGGGTTTTTCAGTAAATTCTAAGTTTTTCAGTGCAACTCACTCATATACAATGTACTACACTGTGCATTTCGTCTAATGCGGGTTTTTCAGTAAATTCTAAGTTTTTCAGTGCAACTCACTCTTATACTATGTACTACACTGCATTTTGTCTAATGCGGGTTTTTCAATAAATTCTAAGTTTTCAGTGCAACTCACTCATATACAATGTACTACACTGTGCATTTCGTCTAATGCGGGTTTTTCAGTAAATTCTAAGTTTTTCAGTGCAACTCACTCATATACTATGTACTACACTGTGCATTTCGTCTAATGCGGGTTTTTCAGTAAATTCTAAGTTTTTCAGTGCAACTCACTCATGTACTATGTACTACACTGTGCATTTCGTCTAATGCGGGTTTTTCAGTAAATTCTAAGTTTTTCAGTGCAACTCACTCATATACAATGTACTACACTGTGCATTTCGTCTAATGCGGGTTTTTCAGTAAATTCTAAGTTTTTCAGTGCAACTCACTCGTATACTATGTACTACACTGGCATTTTCGTCTAATGCGGGTTTTTCAGTAAATTCTAAGTTTTTCAGTGCAACTCACTCATATACAATGTACTACACTGTGCATTTCGTCTAATGCGGGTTTTTCAGTAAATTCTAAATTTTTCAGTGCAACTCACTCATATACTATGTACTACACTGTGCATTTCGTCTAATGCGGGTTTTTCAGTAAATTCTAAGTTTTTCAGTGCAACTCACTCATATACAATGTACTACACTGTGCATTTCGTCTAATGCGGGTTTTTCAGTAAATTCTAAGTTTTTCAGTGCAACTCACTCATATACAATGTACTACACTGTGCATTTCGTCTAATGCGGGTTTTTCAGTAAATTCTAAGTTTTTCAGTGCAACTCACTCATATACTATGTACTACACTGTGCATTTCGTCTAATGCGGGTTTTTCAGTAAATTCTAAGTTTTCAGTGCAACTCACTCATATACAATGTACTACACTGTGCATTTCGTCTAATGCGGGTTTTTCAGTAAATTCTAATTTTTTCAGTGCAACTCACTCATATACTATGTACTACACTGTGCATTTCGTCTAATGCGGGTTTTTCAGTAAATTCTAAGTTTTTCAGTGCAACTCACTCATATACATGTACTACACTGTGCATTTCGTCTAATGCGGGTTTTTCAGTAAATTCTAAGTTTTTCAGTGCAACTCACTCATATACAATGTACTACACTGTGCATTTCGTCTAATGCGGGTTTTTCAGTAAATTCTAAGTTTTTCAGTGCAACTCACTCATATACAATGTACTACACTGTGCATTTCGTCTAATGCGGGTTTTTCAGTAAATTCTAAGTTTTTCAGTGCAACTCACTCATATACAATGTACTACACTGTGCATTTCGTCTAATGCGGGTTTTTCAGTAAATTCTAAGTTTTTCAGTGCAACTCACTCATGTACTATGTACTACACTGTGCATTTCGTCTAATGCGGGTTTTTCAGTAAATTCTAAGTTTTTCAGTGCAACTCACTCATATACAATGTACTACACTGTGCATTTCGTCTAATGCGGGTTTTTCAGTAAATTCTAAGTTTTTCAGTGCAACTCACTCATATACAATGTACTACACTGTGCATTTCGTCTAATGCGGGTTTTTCAGTAAATTCTAAGTTTTTCAGTGCAACTCACTCATGTACTATGTACTACACTGTGCATTTCGTCTAATGCGGGTTTTTCAGTAAATTCTAAGCTTTTCAGTGCAACTCACTCATATACAATGTACTACACTGTGCATTTCGTCTAATGCGGGTTTTCAGTAAATTCTAAGTTTTTCAGTGCAACTCACTCATATACAATGTACTACACTGTGCATTTCGTCTAATGCGGGTTTTCAGTAAATTCTAAGTTTTCAGTGCAACTCACTTC
>NW_028227472.1:41645-71029 GCF_978045245.1 Mus caroli | reverse complement strand
TTTTTTCAGTAAATTCTAAGTTTTTCAGAACGCCAACTCAACTCATAATACAATTGTACTACAGTGCTGCCATTTCGTCTAATGCGGGTTTTTCAGTAAATTCTAAGTTTTTCAGTGGACAACTAACTCATGTTACTATGTACTAGCACTGTGCATTTCTGTCTAATGCGGTGGTTATTCAGCTGTCAATTCTAAGTTTTTTCAGTGCCAACTCACTCATATACAATGTACTACACTGTGCATGTTCGTCTAATGCGGGTTTTTTCAGTAAATTCTAAGTTTTTCAGTGCAACTCACTCATATACAATGTACTACACTGTGCATCTTCGTCTAATGCGGGTTTTTCAGTAAATTCTAAGTTTTTCAGTGCAACTCACTCAATGTCCTATGTACTACCACTGTGCATTTCGTCTAATTGCGGGTTTTTCAGTAAATTCTAAGTTTTTCAGTGCAACTCACTCATATACAATGTACTGCACTGTGCATTTCGTCTAATGCGGGTTTTTCAGTAAATTCTAAGTTTTTTCAGTGCAACTCACTCATATACAATGTACTACAGCTGTGCATTTCGTCTAATGCGGGTTTTTTCAGTAAATTCTAAGTTTTTCAGTGCAACTCACTCATATACTATGGTAGCTACACTGTGCATTTCGTTCTAATGCGGGTTTTTTCAGTAAATTCTAAGTTTTTCAGTGCAACTCACTCATATACAATGTACATACACTGTGCATTTCGTCTAATGCGGGGTTTTTCAGTAAATTCTAAGTTTTTCAGTGCAACTCACTCATATACAATGTACTACACTGTGCATTTTCGTCTAATGCGGGTTTTTCAGTAAATTCTAAGTTTTCAGTGCAACTCACTCATATACAATGTACTACACTGTGCATTTCGTCTAATGCGGGTTTTTCAGTAAATTCTAAGTTTTTCAGTGCAACTCACTCATGTACTATGTAGCTACACTGTGCATTTCGTCTAATGCGGGTTTTTCAGTAAATTCTAATTTTTTCATTGCTACTCACTCATAGTACAATGTACTACACTGTGCATTTCGTCTAATGCGGGTTTTTTCAGTAAATTCTAAGTTTTTCAGTGCAACTCACTCATATACTATGGACTACACTGTGCATTTCGTCTAATGCGGGTTTTTCAGTAAATTCTAAGTTTTTCAGGTGCAACTCACTCATATCCTCATTCCTATGTACTACACTGTGCATTTCGTCTAATGCGGGTTTTTCAGTAAATTCTAAGTTTTTCAGGTGCAACTCACTCATATACAATGTACTACAGCTGTGCATTTCGTCTAATGCGGGAGGTTTTTTCAGTAAATTCTAAGTTTTTCAGTGCAACTCACTCATGTACTATGTACTACACTGTGCATTTCGTCTAATGCGGGTTTTTCAGTAAATTCTAAGTTTTTCAGTGCAACTCACTTCATATACAATGTACTACACTGTGCATTTCGTCTAATGCGGGTTTTTCAGTAAATTCTAAGTTTTTCAGTGCAACTCACTCATATACAATGTACTACACTGTGCATTTCGTCTAATGCGGGTTTTTCAGTAAATTCTAAGTTTTTCAGTGCAACTTCACTCATGTACTATGTACTACACTGTGCATTTCGTCTAATGCGGGTTTTTTCAGTAAATTCTAAGTTTTTCAGTGCAACTCACTCATATACAATGTACTGTCACTGTGCATTTCGTCTAATGCGGGTTTTTCAGTAAATTCTAAGTTTTTCAGTGCAAACTCACTCATATACAATGTACTACACTGTGCATTTCGTCTAATGCGGGTTTTTCAGTAAATTCTAAGTTTTTCAGTGCAACTCACTCATATACTATGTAGCTACACTGTGCATTTCGTCTAATGCGGGTTTTTCAGTAAATTCTAAGTTTTTCAGTGCAACTCACTCATATACAATGTACTACACTGTGCATTTCGTCTAATGCGGGTTTTTTCAGTAAATTCTAAGTTTTTCAGTGCAACTCACTCATATACAATGTACTACACTGTGCATTTCGTCTAATGCGGGTTTTTCAGTAAATTCTAAGTTTTTCAGTGCAACTCACTCATATACAATGTACTACACTGTGCATTTCGTCTAATGCGGGTTTTCAGTAAATTCTAAGTTTTTTCAGTGCAACTCACTCATATAATGTACTACACTGTGCATTTCGTCTAATGCGGGTTTTTCAGTAAATTCTAAGTTTTTCAGTGCAACTCACTCATATACTATGTACTACACTGTGCATTTCGTCTAATGAGTGTTTTTCAGTAAATTTTAAGTTTTTCAGTGCAACTCACTCATATACCTATGTACTACACTGTGCATTTCGTCTAATGCGGGTTTTTCAGTAAATTCTAAGTTTTTCAGTGCAACTCACTCATATACAATGTACTACACTGTGCATTTCGTCTAATGCGGGTTTTTCAGTAAATTCTAAGTTTTTCAGTGCAACTCAGTCATATACAATGTACTACACTGTGCATTTCGTCTAATACGGGTTTTTTCAGTAAATTCTAGGTTTTTCAGTGCAACTCACTCATATACAATGTACTCACACTGTGCATTTCGTCTAATGCGGGGTTTTTCAGTAAATTCTAAGTTTTTCAGTGCAAACTCACTCATATACTATGTACTACACTGTGCATTTCGTCTAATGCGGGTTTTTTCAGTAAATTCTAAGTTTTTCAGTGCAACTCACTCATATACAATGTACTACACTGTGCAATTTCGTCTAATGCGGGTTTTTTCAGTAAATTCTAAGTTTTTCAGTGCAACTCACTCATATACAATGTACTACACTGTGCATTTCGTCTAATGCGGGTTTTTCAGTAAATTCTAAGTTTTTCAGTGCAACTCACTCATATACTATGTAGTACACTGTGCATTTCGTCTAATGCGGGTTTTTCAGTAAATTCTAAGTTTTTCAGTGCAACTCACTCATATACAATGTACTACACTGTGCATTTCGTCTAATGCGGGTTTTTCAGTAAATTCTAAGTTTTTCAGTGCAACTCACTCATATACAATGTACTACACTGTGCATTTCGTCTAATGCGGGTTTTTCAGCAAATTCTAAGTTTTTCAGTGCAACTCAGTCATATACAATGTACTACACTGTGCATTTCGTCTAATGCGGGTTTTTCAGTAAATTCTAAGTTTTTCAGTGCAACTCACTCATATACTATGTAGTACACTGTGCATTTCGTCTAATGCGGGGTTTTTAGTAAATTCTAATTTTTTCATTGCTACTCACTCATGTACTATGTACTACACTGTGCATTTCGTCTAATGCGGGTTTTTCAATAAATTCTAAGTTTTTCAGTGCAACTCACTCATATACTATGGACTACACTGTGCATTTTCGTCTAATGCGGGTTTTTCAGTAAAATTCTAAGTTTTTCAGTGCAACTCACTCATATACAATGTACTACACTGTGCATTTCGTCTAATGCGTGTTTTTCAGTAAATTCTAAGTTTTTTCAGTGCAACTCAGTCATATACAATGTACTACACTGTGCATTTCGTCTAATACGGGTTTTTCAGTAAATTCTAAGTTTTTCAGTGCAACTCACTCATATACAATGTACTACACTGTGGCATTTCGTCTAATGCGGGGTTTTTCAGTAAATTCTAAGTTTTTCAGTGCAACTCACTCATATACTATGTACTACACTGTGCATTTCGTCTAATGCGGGTTTTTCAGTAAATTCTAAGTTTTTCAGTGCAACTCACTCATATACAATGTACTACACTGTGCATTTCGTCTAATGCGGGTTTTTCAGTAAATTCTAAGTTTTTCAGTGCAACTCACTCATATACAATGTACTACACTGTGCATTTCGTCTAATGCGGGTTTTTCAGTAAATTCTAAGTTTTTCAGTGCAACTCACTCATATACTATGTAGTACACTGTGCATTTCGTCTAATGCGGGTTTTTCAGTAAATTCTAAGTTTTTCAGTGCAACTCACTCATATACAATGTACTACACTGTGCATTTCGTCTAATGCGGGTTTTTCAGTAAATTCTAAGTTTTTTCAGTGCAACTCACTCATATACAATGTACTACACTGTGCATTTCGTCTAATGCGGGTTTTTCAGCAAATTCTAAGTTTTTCAGTGCAACTCACTCATATACAATGTACTACACTGTGCATTTCGTCTAATGCGGGTTTTTCAGTAAATTCTAAGTTTTTCAGTGCAACTCACTCATATACTATGTAGTACACTGTGCATTTCGTCTAATGCGGGTTTTTAGTAAATTCTAATTTTTTCATTGCTACTCACTCATGTACTATGTACTACACTGTGCATTTCGTCTAATGCGGGTTTTTCAATAAATTCTAAGTTTTTCAGTGCAACTCACTCATATACTATGGACTACACTGTGCATTTCGTCTAATGCGGGTTTTTCAGTAAATTCTAAGTTTTTCAGTGCAACTCACTCATATACAATGTACTACACTGTGCATTTCGTCTAATGCGGGTTTTTCAGTAAATTCTAAGTTTTTCAGTGCAACTCACTCATATACAATGTACTACAGTGTGCATTTCGTCTAATGCGGGTTTTTCAGTAAATTCTAAGTTTTTCAGTGCAACTCACTCATGTACTATGTACTACACTGTGCATTTCGTCTAATGCGGGTTTTTCAGTAAATTCTAAGTTTTTCAGTGCAACTCACTCATATACAATGTACTACACTGTGCATTTCGTCTAATGCGGGTTTTTCAGTAAATTCTAAGTTTTTCAGTGCAACTCACTCATATACAATGTACTACACTGTGCATTTCGTCTAATGCGGGTTTTTCAGTAAATTCTAAGTTTTTCAGTGCAACTCACTCATGTACTATGTACTACACTGTGCATTTCGTCTAATGCGGGTTTTTCAGTAAATTCTAAGTTTTTCAGTGCAACTCACTCATATACAATGTACTGCACTGTGCATTTCGTCTAATGCGGGTTTTTCAGTAAATTCTAAGTTTTTCAGTGCAACTCACTCATATACAATGTACTACACTGTGCATTTCGTCTAATGCGGGTTTTTCAGTAAATTCTAAGTTTTTCAGTGCAACTCACTCATATACTATGTAGTACACTGTGCATTTCGTCTAATGCGGGTTTTTCAGTAAATTCTAAGTTTTTCAGTGCAACTCACTCATATACAATGTACTACACTGTGCATTTCGTCTAATGCGGGTTTTTCAGTAAATTCTAAGTTTTTCAGTGCAACTCACTCATATACAATGTACTACACTGTGCATTTCGTCTAATGCGGGTTTTTCAGCAAATTCTAAGTTTTTCAGTGCAACTCACTCATATACAATGTACTACACTGTGCATTTCGTCTAATGCGGGTTTTTCAGTAAATTCTAAGTTTTTCAGTGCAACTCACTCATATACTATGTAGTACACTGTGCATTTCGTCTAATGCGGGTTTTTAGTAAATTCTAATTTTTTCATTGCTACTCACTCATGTACTATGTACTACACTGTGCATTTCGTCTAATGCGGGTTTTTCAATAAATTCTAAGTTTTTCAGTGCAACTCACTCATATACTATGGACTACACTGTGCATTTCGTCTAATGCGGGTTTTTCAGTAAATTCTAAGTTTTTCAGTGCAACTCACTCATATACAATGTACTACACTGTGCATTTCGTCTAATGCGGGTTTTTCAGTAAATTCTAAGTTTTTCAGTGCAACTCACTCATATACAATGTACTACAGTGTGCATTTCGTCTAATGCGGGTTTTTCAGTAAATTCTAAGTTTTTCAGTGCAACTCACTCATGTACTATGTACTACACTGTGCATTTCGTCTAATGCGGGTTTTTCAGTAAATTCTAAGTTTTTCAGTGCAACTCACTCATATACAATGTACTACACTGTGCATTTCGTCTAATGCGGGTTTTTCAGTAAATTCTAAGTTTTTCAGTGCAACTCACTCATATACAATGTACTACACTGTGCATTTCGTCTAATGCGGGTTTTTCAGTAAATTCTAAGTTTTTCAGTGCAACTCACTCATGTACTATGTACTACACTGTGCATTTCGTCTAATGCGGGTTTTTCAGTAAATTCTAAGTTTTTCAGTGCAACTCACTCATATACAATGTACTGCACTGTGCATTTCGTCTAATGCGGGTTTTTCAGTAAATTCTAAGTTTTTCAGTGCAACTCACTCATATACAATGTACTACACTGTGCATTTCGTCTAATGCGGGTTTTTCAGTAAATTCTAAGTTTTTCAGTGCAACTCACTCATATACTATGTAGTACACTGTGCATTTCGTCTAATGCGGGTTTTTCAGTAAATTCTAAGTTTTTCAGTGCAACTCACTCATATACAATGTACTACACTGTGCATTTCGTCTAATGCGGGTTTTTCAGTAAATTCTAAGTTTTTCAGTGCAACTCACTCATATACTATGTACTACACTGTGCATTTTGTCTAATGCGGGTTTTTCAGTAAATTCTAAGTTTTTCAGTGCAACTCACTCATGTACAATGTACTACACTGTGCATTTCGTCTAATGAGTGTTTTTCAGTAAATTCTAATTTTTTCAGTGCAACTCACTCATATACTATGTACTACACTGTGCATTTCGTCTAATGCGGGTTTTTCAGTAAATTCTAAGTTTTTCAGTGCAACTCACTCATATACAATGTACTACACTGTGCATTTCGTCTAATGCGGGTTTTTCAGTAAATTCTAAGTTTTTCAGTGCAACTCACTCATATACAATGTACTACACTGTGCATTTCGTCTAATGCGGGTTTTTCAGTAAATTCTAAGTTTTTCAGTGCAACTCACTCATATACTATGTACTACACTGTGCATTTCGTCTAATGCGGGTTTTTCAGTAAATTCTAAGTTTTTCAGTGCAACTCACTCATATACTATGTACTACACTGTGCATTTCGTCTAATGAGTGTTTTTCAGTAAATTTTAAGTTTTTCAGTGCAACTCACTCATATACTATGTACTACACTGTGCATTTCGTCTAATGCGGGTTTTTCAGTAAATTCTAAGTTTTTCAGTGCAACTCACTCATATACAATGTACTACACTGTGCATTTCGTCTAATGCGGGTTTTTCAGTAAATTCTAAGTTTTTCAGTGCAACTCAGTCATATACAATGTACTACACTGTGCATTTCGTCTAATACGGGTTTTTCAGTAAATTCTAGGTTTTTCAGTGCAACTCACTCATATACAATGTACTACACTGTGCATTTCGTCGAATGCGGGTTTTTCAGTAAATTCTAAGTTTTTCAGTGCAACTCACTCATATACTATGTACTACACTGTGCATTTCGTCTAATGCGGGTTTTTCAGTAAATTCTAAGTTTTTCAGTGCAACTCACTCATATACAATGTACTACACTGTGCATTTCGTCTAATGCGGGTTTTTCAGTAAATTCTAAGTTTTTCAGTGCAACTCACTCATATACAATGTACTACACTGTGCATTTCGTCTAATGCGGGTTTTTCAGTAAATTCTAAGTTTTTCAGTGCAACTCACTCATATACTATGTAGTACACTGTGCATTTCGTCTAATGCGGGTTTTTCAGTAAATTCTAAGTTTTTCAGTGCAACTCACTCATATACAATGTACTACACTGTGCATTTCGTCTAATGCGGGTTTTTCAGTAAATTCTAAGTTTTTCAGTGCAACTCACTCATATACAATGTACTACACTGTGCATTTCGTCTAATGCGGGTTTTTCAGCAAATTCTAAGTTTTTCAGTGCAACTCAGTCATATACAATGTACTACACTGTGCATTTCGTCTAATGCGGGTTTTTCAGTAAATTCTAAGTTTTTCAGTGCAACTCACTCATATACTATGTAGTACACTGTGCATTTCGTCTAATGCGGGTTTTTAGTAAATTCTAATTTTTTCATTGCTACTCACTCATGTACTATGTACTACACTGTGCATTTCGTCTAATGCGGGTTTTTCAATAAATTCTAAGTTTTTCAGTGCAACTCACTCATATACTATGGACTACACTGTGCATTTCGTCTAATGCGGGTTTTTCAGTAAATTCTAAGTTTTTCAGTGCAACTCACTCATATACAATGTACTACACTGTGCATTTCGTCTAATGCGGGTTTTTCAGTAAATTCTAAGTTTTTCAGTGCAACTCACTCATATACAATGTACTACAGTGTGCATTTCGTCTAATGCGGGTTTTTCAGTAAATTCTAAGTTTTTCAGTGCAACTCACTCATGTACTATGTACTACACTGTGCATTTCGTCTAATGCGGGTTTTTCAGTAAATTCTAAGTTTTTCAGTGCAACTCACTCATATACAATGTACTACACTGTGCATTTCGTCTAATGCGGGTTTTTCAGTAAATTCTAAGTTTTTCAGTGCAACTCACTCATATACAATGTACTACACTGTGCATTTCGTCTAATGCGGGTTTTTCAGTAAATTCTAAGTTTTTCAGTGCAACTCACTCATATACAATGTACTACACTGTGCATTTCGTCTAATGCGGGTTTTTCAGTAAATTCTAAGTTTTTCAGTGCAACTCACTCATATACTATGTACTACACTGTGCATTTCGTCTAATGCGGGTTTTTCAGTAAATTCTAAGTTTTTCAGTGCAACTCACTCATATACTATGTACTACACTGTGCATTTCGTCTAATGGGTTTTTCAGTAAATTCTAAGTTTTTCAGTGCAACTCACTCATGTACAATGTACTACACTGTGCATTTCGTCTAATGAGTGTTTTTCAGTAAATTTTAAGTTTTTCAGTGCAACTCACTCATATACTATGTACTACACTGTGCATTTCGTCTAATGCGGGTTTTTCAGTAAATTCTAAGTTTTTCAGTGCAACTCACTCATATACAATGTACTACACTGTGCATTTCGTCTAATGCGGGTTTTTCAGTAAATTCTAAGTTTTTCAGTGCAACTCAGTCATATACAATGTACTACACTGTGCATTTCGTCTAATACGGGTTTTTCAGTAAATTCTAAGTTTTTCAGTGCAACTCACTCATATACAATGTACTACACTGTGCATTTCGTCTAATGCGGGTTTTTCAGTAAATTCTAAGTTTTTCAGTGCAACTCACTCATATACTATGTACTACACTGTGCATTTCGTCTAATGCGGGTTTTTCAGTAAATTCTAAGTTTTTCAGTGCAACTCACTCATATACAATGTACTACACTGTGCATTTCGTCTAATGCGGGTTTTTCAGTAAATTCTAAGTTTTTCAGTGCAACACACTCATATACAATTTACTACACTGTGCATTTCGTCTAATGCGGGTTTTTCAGTAAATTCTAAGTTTTTCAGTGCAACTCACTCATATACAATGTACTACACTGTGCATTTCGTCTAATGCGGGTTTTTCAGTAAATTCTAAGTTTTTCAGTGCAACTCACTCATATACTATGTACTACACTGTGCATTTCGTCTAATGCGGGTTTTTCAGTAAATTCTAAGTTTTTCAGTGCAACTCACTCATATACTATGTAGTACACTGTGCATTTCGTCTAATGCGTGTTTTCAGTAAATTCTAAGTTTTTCAGTTATACTCACTCATATACTATGTACTACACTGTGCATTTCGTCTAATGCGGGTTTTTCAATAAATTCTAAGTTTTTCAGTGCAACTCACTCATATACTATGGACTACACTGTGCATTTCGTCTAATGCGGGTTTTTCAGTAAATTCTAAGTTTTTCAGTGCAACTCACTCATATACAATGTACTACACTGTGCATTTCGTCTAATGCGGGTTTTTCAGTAAATTCTAAGTTTTTCAGTGCAACTCACTCATATACAATGTACTACACTGTGCATTTCGTCTAATGCGGGTTTTTCAGTAAATTCTAAGTTTTTCAGTGCAACTCACTCATGTACTATGTACTACACTGTGCATTTCGTCTAATGCGGTTTTTTCAGTAAATTCTAAGTTTTTCAGTGCAACTCACTCATATACAATGTACTACACTGTGCATTTTGTCTAATGCGGGTTTTTCAGTAAATTCTAAGTTTTTCAGTGCAACTCACTCGTATACTATGTACTACACTGCATTTTGTCTAATGCGGGTTTTTCAATAAATTCTAAGTTTTTCAGTGCAACTCACTCATATACAATGTACTACACTGTGCATTTCGTCTAATGCGGGTTTTTCAGTAAATTCTAAATTTTTCAGTGCAACTCACTCATATACTATGTACTACACTGTGCATTTCGTCTAATGCGGGTTTTTCAGTAAATTCTAAGTTTTTCAGTGCAACTCACTCATATACAATGTACTACACTGTGCATTTCTAATGCGGGTTTTTCAGTAAATTCTAAGTTTTTCAGTGCAACTCACTCATATACTATGTAGTACACTGTGCATTTCGTCTAATGCGGGTTTTTCAGTAAATTCTAAGTTTTTCAGTGCAACTCACTCATATACAATGTACTACACTGTGCATTTCGTCTAATGCGGATTTTTCAGTAAATTCTAAGTTTTTCAGTGCAACTCACTCATATACAATGTACTACACTGTGCATTTCGTCTAATGCGGGTTTTTCAGTAAATTCTAAGTTTTTCAGTGCAACTCACTCATATACAATGTACTACACTGTGAATTTCGTCTAATGCGGGTTTTTCAGTAAATTCTAAGTTTTTCAGTGCAACTCACTCTTATACAATGTACTACACTGTGCATTTCGTCTAATGCGGGTTTTTTTGTAAATTCTAAGTTTTTCAGTGCAACTCACTCATATACTATGTACTACACTGTGCATTTCGTCTAATGCGGGTTTTTCAGTAAATTCTAAGTTTTTCAGTGCAACTCACTCATATACAATGTACTACACTGTGCATTTCGTCTAATGCGGGTTTTTCAGTAAATTCTAAGTTTTTCATGCAACTCACTCATATACAATGTACTACACTGTGCATTTCGTCTAATGCGGGTTTTTCAGTAAATTCTAAGTTTTTCAGTGCAACTCACTCATATACAATGTACTACACTGTGCATTTCGTCTAATGCGGGTTTTTCAGTAAATTCTAAGTTTTTCAGTGCAACTCACTCATATACTATGTACTACACTGTGCATTTCGTCTAACGCGGGTTTTTCAGTAAATTCTAAGTTTTTCAGTGCAACTCACTCATATACAATGTACTACACTGTGCATTTCGTCTAATGCGGGGTTTTCAGTAAATTCTAAGTTTTTCAGTGCAACTCACTCATATACTATGTACTACACTGTGCATTTCGTCTAATGCGGGTTTTTCAGTAAATTCTAAGTTTTTCAGTGCAACTCACTCATATACAATGCACTACACTGTGCATTTCGTCTAATGCGGGTTTTTCAGTAAATTCTAAGTTTTTCAGTGCAACTCACTCATATACTATGTACTACACTGTGCATTTCGTCTAATGCGGGTTTTTCAGTAAATTCTAAGTTTTTCAGTGCAACTCACTCATATACTATGTACTACACTGTGCATTTCGTCTAATGGGTTTTTCAGTAAATTCTAAGTTTTTCAGTGCAACTCACTCATGTACAATGTACTACACTGTGCATTTCGTCTAATGAGTGTTTTTCAGTAAATTTTAAGTTTTTCAGTGCAACTCACTCATATACTATGTACTACACTGTGCATTTCGTCTAATGCGGGTTTTTCAGTAAATTCTAAGTTTTTCAGTGCAACTCACTCATATACAATGTACTACACTGTGCATTTCGTCTAATGCGGGTTTTTCAGTAAATTCTAAGTTTTTCAGTGCAACTCAGTCATATACAATGTACTACACTGTGCATTTCGTCTAATACGGGTTTTTCAGTAAATTCTAAGTTTTTCAGTGCAACTCACTCATATACAATGTACTACACTGTGCATTTCGTCTAATGCGGGTTTTTCAGTAAATTCTAAGTTTTTCAGTGCAACTCACTCATATACTATGTACTACACTGTGCATTTCGTCTAATGCGGGTTTTTCAGTAAATTCTAAGTTTTTCAGTGCAACTCACTCATATACAATGTACTACACTGTGCATTTCGTCTAATGCGGGTTTTTCAGTAAATTCTAAGTTTTTCAGTGCAACACACTCATATACAATTTACTACACTGTGCATTTCGTCTAATGCGGGTTTTTCAGTAAATTCTAAGTTTTTCAGTGCAACTCACTCATATACAATGTACTAAACTGTGCATTTCGTCTAATGCGGGTTTTTCAGTAAATTCTAAGTTTTTCAGTGCAACTCACTCATATACTATGTACTACACTGTGCATTTCGTCTAATGCGGGTTTTTCAGTAAATTCTAAGTTTTTCAGTGCAACTCACTCATATACTATGTAGTACACTGTGCATTTGGTCTAATGCGGGTTTTCAGTAAATTCTAAGTTTTTCAGTTATACTCACTCATATACTATGTACTACACTGTGCATTTCGTCTAATGCGGGTTTTTCAATAAATTCTAAGTTTTTCAGTGCAACTCACTCATATACTATGGACTACACTGTGCATTTCGTCTAATGCGGGTTTTTCAGTAAATTCTAAGTTTTTCAGTGCAACTCACTCATATACAATGTATTACACTGTGCATTTCGTCTAATGCGGGTTTTTCAGTAAATTCTAAGTTTTTCAGTGCAACTCACTCATATACAATGTACTACACTGTGCATTTCGTCTAATGCGGGTTTTTCAGTAAATTCTAAGTTTTTCAGTGCAACTCACTCATGTACTATGTACTACACTGTGCATTTCGTCTAATGCGGTTTTTTCAGTAAATTCTAAGTTTTTCAGTGCAACTCACTCATATACAATGTACTACACTGTGCATTTTGTCTAATGCGGGTTTTTCAGTAAATTCTAAGTTTTTCAGTGCAACTCACTCGTATACTATGTACTACACTGCATTTTGTCTAATGCGGGTTTTTCAATAAATTCTAAGTTTTTCAGTGCAACTCACTCATATACAATGTACTACACTGTGCATTTCGTCTAATGCGGGTTTTTCAGTAAATTCTAAATTTTTCAGTGCAACTCACTCATATACTATGTACTACACTGTGCATTTCGTCTAATGTGGTTTTTCAGTAAATTCTAAGTTTTTCAGTGCAACTCACTCATATACAATGTACTACACTGTGCATTTCGTCTAATGCGGGTTTTTCAGTAAATTCTAAGTTTTTCAGTGCAACTCACTCATATACAATGTACTACACTGTGCATTTCTAATGCGGGTTTTTCAGTAAATTCTAAGTTTTTCAGTGCAACTCACTCATATACTATGTAGTACACTGTGCATTTCGTCTAATGCGGGTTTTTCAGTAAATTCTAAGTTTTTCAGTGCAACTCACTCATATACAATGTACTACACTGTGCATTTCGTCTAATGCGGATTTTTCAGTAAATTCTAAGTTTTTCAGTGCAACTCACTCATATACAATGTACTACACTGTGCATTTCGTCTAATGCGGGTTTTTCAGTAAATTCTAAGTTTTTCAGTGCAACTCACTCATATACAATGTACTACACTGTGAATTTCGTCTAATGCGGGTTTTTCAGTAAATTCTAAGTTTTTCAGTGCAACTCACTCTTATACAATGTACTACACTGTGCATTTCGTCTAATGCGGGTTTTTTGTAAATTCTAAGTTTTTCAGTGCAACTCACTCATATACTATGTACTACACTGTGCATTTCGTCTAATGCGGGTTTTTCAGTAAATTCTAAGTTTTTCAGTGCAACTCACTCATATACAATGTACTACACTGTGCATTTCGTCTAATGCGGGTTTTTCAGTAAATTCTAAGTTTTTCATGCAACTCACTCATATACAATGTACTACACTGTGCATTTCGTCTAATGCGGGTTTTTCAGTAAATTCTAAGTTTTTCAGTGCAACTCACTCATATACAATGTACTACACTGTGCATTTCGTCTAATGCGGGTTTTTCAGTAAATTCTAAGTTTTTCAGTGCAACTCACTCATATACTATGTACTACACTGTGCATTTCGTCTAACGCGGGTTTTTCAGTAAATTCTAAGTTTTTCAGTGCAACTCACTCATATACAATGTACTACACTGTGCATTTCGTCTAATGCGGGGTTTTCAGTAAATTCTAAGTTTTTCAGTGCAACTCACTCATATACTATGTACTACACTGTGCATTTCGTCTAATGCGGGTTTTTCAGTAAATTCTAAGTTTTTCAGTGCAACTCACTCATATACAATGCACTACACTGTGCATTTCGTCTAATGCGGGTTTTTCAGTAAATTCTAAGTTTTTCAGTGCAACTCACTCATATACTATGTACTACACTGTGCATTTCGTCTAATGCGGGTTTTTCAGTAAATTCTAAGTTTTTCAGTGCAACTCACTCATATACAATGCACTACACTGTGCATTTCGTCTAATGCGGGTTTTTCAGTAAATTCTAAGTTTTTCAGTGCAACTCACTCATATACTATGTACTACACTGTGCATTTCGTCTAATGGGTTTTTCAGTAAATTCTAAGTTTTTCAGTGCAACTCACTCATGTACAATGTACTACACTGTGCATTTCGTCTAATGAGTGTTTTTCAGTAAATTTTAAGTTTTTCAGTGCAACTCACTCATATACTATGTACTACACTGTGCATTTCGTCTAATGCGGGTTTTTCAGTAAATTCTAAGTTTTTCAGTGCAACTCACTCATATACAATGTACTACACTGTGCATTTCGTCTAATGCGGGTTTTTCAGTAAATTCTAAGTTTTTCAGTGCAACTCAGTCATATACAATGTACTACACTGTGCATTTCGTCTAATACGGGTTTTTCAGTAAATTCTAAGTTTTTCAGTGCAACTCACTCATATACAATGTACTACACTGTGCATTTCGTCTAATGCGGGTTTTTCAGTAAATTCTAAGTTTTTCAGTGCAACTCACTCATATACTATGTACTACACTGTGCATTTCGTCTAATGCGGGTTTTTCAGTAAATTCTAAGTTTTTCAGTGCAACTCACTCATATACAATGTACTACACTGTGCATTTCGTCTAATGCGGGTTTTTCAGTAAATTCTAAGTTTTTCAGTGCAACACACTCATATACAATTTACTACACTGTGCATTTCGTCTAATGCGGGTTTTTCAGTAAATTCTAAGTTTTTCAGTGCAACTCACTCATATACAATGTACTACACTGTGCATTTCGTCTAATGCGGGTTTTTCAGTAAATTCTAAGTTTTTCAGTGCAACTCACTCATATACTATGTACTACACTGTGCATTTCGTCTAATGCGGGTTTTTCAGTAAATTCTAAGTTTTTCAGTGCAACTCACTCATATACTATGTAGTACACTGTGCATTTCGTCTAATGCGGGTTTTCAGTAAATTCTAAGTTTTTCAGTTATACTCACTCATATACTATGTACTACACTGTGCATTTCGTCTAATGCGGGTTTTTCAATAAATTCTAAGTTTTTCAGTGCAACTCACTCATATACTATGGACTACACTGTGCATTTCGTCTAATGCGGGTTTTTCAGTAAATTCTAAGTTTTTCAGTGCAACTCACTCATATACAATGTACTACACTGTGCATTTCGTCTAATGCGGGTTTTTCAGTAAATTCTAAGTTTTTCAGTGCAACTCACTCATATACAATGTACTACACTGTGCATTTCGTCTAATGCGGGTTTTTCAGTAAATTCTAAGTTTTTCAGTGCAACTCACTCATGTACTATGTACTACACTGTGCATTTCGTCTAATGCGGTTTTTTCAGTAAATTCTAAGTTTTTCAGTGCAACTCACTCATATACAATGTACTACACTGTGCATTTTGTCTAATGCGGGTTTTTCAGTAAATTCTAAGTTTTTCAGTGCAACTCACTCGTATACTATGTACTACACTGCATTTTGTCTAATGCGGGTTTTTCAATAAATTCTAAGTTTTTCAGTGCAACTCACTCATATACAATGTACTACACTGTGCATTTCGTCTAATGCGGGTTTTTCAGTAAATTCTAAATTTTTCAGTGCAACTCACTCATATACTATGTACTACACTGTGCATTTCGTCTAATGCGGGTTTTTCAGTAAATTCTAAGTTTTTCAGTGCAACTCACTCATATACAATGTACTACACTGTGCATTTCGTCTAATGCGGGTTTTTCAGTAAATTCTAAGTTTTTCAGTGCAACTCACTCATGTACTATGTACTACACTGTGCATTTCGTCTAATGCGGGTTTTTCAGTAAATTCTAAGTTTTTCAGTGCAACTCACTCATATACAATGTACTACACTGTGCATTTCTAATGCGGGTTTTTCAGTAAATTCTAAGTTTTTCAGTGCAACTCACTCATATACTATGTAGTACACTGTGCATTTCGTCTAATGCGGGTTTTTCAGTAAATTCTAAGTTTTTCAGTGCAACTCACTCATATACAATGTACTACACTGTGCATTTCGTCTAATGCGGATTTTTCAGTAAATTCTAAGTTTTTCAGTGCAACTCACTCATATACAATGTACTACACTGTGCATTTCGTCTAATGCGGGTTTTTCAGTAAATTCTAAGTTTTTCAGTGCAACTCACTCATATACAATGTACTACACTGTGAATTTCGTCTAATGCGGGTTTTTCAGTAAATTCTAAGTTTTTCAGTGCAACTCACTCTTATACAATGTACTACACTGTGCATTTCGTCTAATGCGGGTTTTTTGTAAATTCTAAGTTTTTCAGTGCAACTCACTCATATACTATGTACTACACTGTGCATTTCGTCTAATGCGGGTTTTTCAGTAAATTCTAAGTTTTTCAGTGCAACTCACTCATATACAATGTACTACACTGTGCATTTCGTCTAATGCGGGTTTTTCAGTAAATTCTAAGTTTTTCATGCAACTCACTCATATACAATGTACTACACTGTGCATTTCGTCTAATGCGGGTTTTTCAGTAAATTCTAAGTTTTTCAGTGCAACTCACTCATATACAATGTACTACACTGTGCATTTCGTCTAATGCGGGTTTTTCAGTAAATTCTAAGTTTTTCAGTGCAACTCACTCATATACTATGTACTACACTGTGCATTTCGTCTAACGCGGGTTTTTCAGTAAATTCTAAGTTTTTCAGTGCAACTCACTCATATACAATGCACTACACTGTGCATTTCGTCTAATGCGGGTTTTTCAGTAAATTCTAAGTTTTTCAGTGCAACTCACTCATATACTATGTACTACACTGTGCATTTCGTCTAATGCGGGTTTTTCAGTAAATTCTAAGTTTTTCAGTGCAACTCACGCATATACTATGTACTACACTGTGCATTTCGTCTAATGCGGGTTTTTCAGTAAATTCTAAGTTTTTCACTGCAACTCACTCATATACTATGAAATACACTGCATTTCGTCTAATGCGGGTTTTTCAGTAAATTCTAAGTTTTTCAGTGCAACTCACTCATATACAATGTACTACACTGTGCATTTCGTCTAATGCGGGTTTTTCAGTAAATTCTACGTTTTTCAGTGCAACTCAGTCATATACTATGTACTACACTGTGCATTTCGTCTAATGCGGGTTTTTCAGTAAATTCTAAGTTTTTCAGTGCAACTCACTCATATACTATGTACTACACTGTGCATTTCGTCTAATGCGGGTTTTTCAGTAAATTCTAAGTTTTTCAGTGCAACTCACTCATATACAATGTACTACACTGTGCATTTCGTCTAATGCGGGTTTTTCAGTAAATTCTAAGTTTTTCAGTGCAACTCACTCGTATACTATGTACTACACTGCATTTTGTCTAATGCGGGTTTTTCAATAAATTCTAAGTTTTTCAGTGCAACTCACTCATATACAATGTACTACACTGTGCATTTCGTCTAATGCGGGTTTTTCAGTAAATTCTAAATTTTTCAGTGCAACTCACTCATATACTATGTACTACACTGTGCATTTCGTCTAATGCGGGTTTTTCAGTAAATTCTAAGTTTTTCAGTGCAACTCACTCATATACAATGTACTACACTGTGCATTTCGTCTAATGCGGGTTTTTCAGTAAATTCTAAGTTTTTCAGTGCAACTCACTCATATACAATGTACTACACTGTGCATTTCGTCTAATGCGGGTTTTTCAGTAAATTCTAAGTTTTTCAGTGCAACTCACTCATATACTATGTAGTACACTGTGCATTTCGTCTAATGCGGGTTTTTCAGTAAATTCTAAGTTTTTCAGTGCAACTCACTCATATACAATGTACTACACTGTGCATTTCGTCTAATGCGGGTTTTTCAGTAAATTCTAAGTTTTTCAGTGCAACTCACTCATATACAATGTACTACACTGTGCATTTCGTCTAATGCGGGTTTTTCAGTAAATTCTAAGTTTTTCAGTGCAACTCACTCATATACAATGTACTACACTGTGAATTTCGTCTAACGCGGGTTTTTCAGTAAATTCTAAGTTTTTCAGTGCAACTCACTCTTATACAATGTACTACACTGTGCATTTCGTCTAATGCGGGTTTTTTGTAAATTCTAAGTTTTTCAGTGCAACTCACTCATATAATATGTACTACACTGTGCATTTCGTCTAATGCGGGTTTTTCAGTAAATTCTAAGTTTTTCAGTGCAACTCACTCATATACAATGTACTACACTGTGCATTTCGTCTAATGCGGGTTTTTCAGTAAATTCTAAGTTTTTCATGCAACTCACTCATATACAATGTACTACACTGTGCATTTCGTCTAATGCGGGTTTTTCAGTAAATTCTAAGTTTTTCAGTGCAACTCACTCATATACAATGTACTACACTGTGCATTTCGTCTAAGGCGGGTTTTTCAGTAAATTCTAAGTTTTTCAGTGCAACTCACTCATATACTATGTACTACACTGTGCATTTCGTCTAACGCGGGTTTTTCAGTAAATTCTAAGTTTTTCAGTGCAACTCACTCATATACAATGTACTACACTGTGCATTTCGTCTAATGCGGGGTTTTCAGTAAATTCTAAGTTTTTCAGTGCAACTCACTCATATACTATGTACTACACTGTGCATTTCGTCTAATGCGGGTTTTTCAGTAAATTCTAAGTTTTTCAGTGCAACTCACTCATATACAATGCACTACACTGTGCATTTCGTCTAATGCGGGTTTTTCAGTAAATTCTAAGTTTTTCAGTGCAACTCACTCATATACTATGTACTACACTGTGCATTTCGTCTAATGCGGGTTTTTCAGTAAATTCTAAGTTTTTCAGTGCAACTCACTCATATACTATGTACTACACTGTGCATTTCGTCTAATGCGGGTTTTTCAGTAAATTCTAAGTTTTTCACTGCAACTCACTCATATACTATGTACTACACTGCATTTCGTCTAATGCGGGTTTTTCAGTAAATTCTAAGTTTTTCAGTGCAACTCACTCATATACAATGTACTACACTGTGCATTTCGTCTAATGCGGGTTTTTCAGTAAATTCTACGTTTTTCAGTGCAACTCACTCATATACTATGTACTACACTGTGCATTTCGTCTAATGCGGGTTTTTCAGTAAATTCTAAGTTTTTCAGTGCAACTCACTCATATACTATGTACTACACTGTGCATTTCGTCTAATGCGGGTTTTTCAGTAAATTCTAAGTTTTTCAGTGCAACTCACTCATATACTATGTACTACACTGTGCATTTCGTCTAATGCGGGTTTTTCAGTAAATTCTAAGTTTTTCACTGCAACTCACTCATATACTATGTACTACACTGCATTTCGTCTAATGCGGGTTTTTCAGTAAATTCTAAGTTTTTCAGTGCAACTCACTCATATACAATGTACTACACTGTGCATTTCGTCTAATGCGGGTTTTTCAGTAAATTCTACGTTTTTCAGTGCAACTCACTCATATACTATGTACTACACTGTGCATTTCGTCTAATGCGGGTTTTTCAGTAAATTCTAAGTTTTTCAGTGCAACTCACTCATATACTATGTACTACACTGTGCATTTCGTCTAATGCGGGTTTTTCAGTAAATTCTAAGTTTTTCAGTGCAACTCACTCATATACAATGTACTACACTGTGCATTTCGTCTAATGCGGGTTTTTCAGTAAATTCTAAGTTTTTCAGTGCAACTCACTCATATACTATGTACTACACTGTGCATTTCGTCTAATGCGGGTTTTTCAGTAAATTCTAAGTTTTTCACTGCAACTCACTCATATACTATGTACTACACTGCATTTCGTCTAATGCGGGTTTTTCAGTAAATTCTAAGTTTTTCAGTGCAACTCACTCATATACAATGTACTACACTGTGCATTTCGTCTAATGCGGGTTTTTCAGTAAATTCTACGTTTTTCAGTGCAACTCACTCATATACTATGTACTACACTGTGCATTTCGTCTAATGCGGGTTTTTCAGTAAATTCTAAGTTTTTCAGTGCAACTCACTCATATACTATGTACTACACTGTGCATTTCGTCTAATGCGGGTTTTTCAGTAAATTCTAAGTTTTTCAGTGCAACTCACTCATATACAATGTACTACACTGTGCATTTCGTCTAATGCGGGTTTTTCAGTAAATTCTAAGTTTTTCAGTGCAACTCACTCATATACTATGTACTACACTGTGCATTTCGTCTAATGCGGGTTTTTCAGTAAATTCTAAGTTTTTCAGTGCAACTCACTCATATACTATGTACTACACTGTGCATTTCGTCTAATGCGGGTTTTTCAGTTAATTCTAAGTTTTTCAGTGCAACTCACTCATATACAATGTACTACACTGTGCATTTCGTATAATGCGGGTTTTTCAGTAAATTCTAAGTTTTTCAGTGCAACTCACTCATATACAATGTACTACACTATGCATTTCGTCTAATGCGGGTTTTTCAGTAAATTCTAAGTTTTTCAGTGCAACTCACTCATATACTATGTACTACACTGTGCATTTCGTCTAATGCGGGTTTTTCAGTAAATTCTAAGTTTTTCAGTGCAACTCACTCCTATACTATGTACTACACTGTGCATTTCGTCTAATGCGGGTTTTTCATTAAATTCTAAGTTTTTCAGTGCAACTCACTCATGTACAATGTACTACACTGTGCATTTCGTCTAATGAGGGTTTTTCAGTAAATTCTAAGTTTTTCAGTGCAACTCACTCATATACTATGTACTACACTGTGCATTTCGTCTACTGCGGGTTTTTCAGTAAATTCTAAGTTTTTCACTGCAACTCACTCATATACTATGTACTACACAGTGCATTTCGTCTAATGCGGGTTTTTCAGTAAATTCTAAGTTTTTCAGTGCAACTCACTCATATACAATGTACTACACTGTGCATTTCGTCTAATGCGGGTTTTTCAGTAAATTCTAAGTTTTTCAGTGCAACTCACTCATATACAATGTACTACACTGTGCATTTCGTATAATGCGGGTTTTTCAGTAAATTCTAAGTTTTTCAGTGCAACTCACTCATATACTATGTACTACACTGTGCATTTCGTCTAATGCGGGTTTTTCAGTAAATTCTAAGTTTTTCAGTGCAACTCACTCATATACAATGTACTACACTGTGCATTTCGTCTAATGCGGGTTTTTCAGTAAATTCTAAGTTTTTCAGTGCAACTCACTCATATACAATGTACTACAATGTGCATTTCGTCTAATGCGGGTTTTTCAGTAAATTCTAAGTTTTTCAGTGCAACTCACTCATATACAATGTACTACACTGTGCATTTCGTCTAATGCGGGTTTTTCAGTAAATTCTAAGTTTTTCAGTGCAACTCACTCATATACAATGTACTACACTGTGCATTTCGTCTAATGCGGGTTTTTCAGTAAATTCTAAGTTTTTCAGTGCAACTCACTCATATACTATGTACTACACTGTGCATTTCGTATAATGCGGGTTTTTCAGTAAATTCTAAGTTTTTCAGTGCAACTCACTCATATACTATGTACTACACTGTGCATTTCTTCTAATGCGGGTTTTTCAGTAAATTCTAAGTTTTTCAGTGCAACTCACTCATATACAATGTACTACACTGTGCATTTCGTCTAATGCGGGTTTTTCAGTAAATTCTAAGTTTTTCAGTGCAACTCACTCATATACAATGTACTACAATGTGCATTTCGTCTAATGCGGGTTTTTCAGTAAATTCTAAGTTTTTCAGTGCAACTCACTCATATACAATGTACTACACTGTGCATTTCGTCTAATGCGGGTTTTTCAGTAAATTCTAAGTTTTTCAGTGCAACTCACTCATATACAATGTACTACACTGTGCATTTCGTCTAATGCGGGTTTTTCAGTAAATTCTAAGTTTTTCAGTGCAACTCACTCATATACTATGTACTACACTGTGCATTTCGTCTAATGCGGGTTTTTCAGTAAATTCTAAGTTTTTCAGTGCAACTCACTCATATACTATGTACTACACTGTGCATTTCGTCTAATGCGGGTTTTTCAGTAAATTCTAAGTTTTTCATGCAAATCACTCATATACAATGTACTATACTGTGCATTTCGTCTAATGCGGGTTTTTCAGTAAATTCTAAGTTTTTCAGTGCAACTCACTCATATACTATGTAGTACACTGTGCATTTCGTCTAATGCGGGTTTTTCAGTAAATTCTAAGTTTTTCAGTGCAACTCACTCATATACAATGTACTACACTGTGCATTTCGTCTAATGCGGGTTTTTCAGTAAATTCTAAGTTTTTCAGTGCAACTCACTCATATACAATGTACTACACTGTGCATTTCGTCTAATGCGGGTTTTTCAGTAAATTCTAAGTTTTTCAGTGCAACTCACTCATATACAATGTACTACACTGTGCATTTCTTCTAATGTGGGTTTTTCAGTAAATTCTAAGTTTTTCAGTGCAACTCACTCATATACTATGTACTACACTTTGCATTTCGTCTAATGCGGGTTTTTCAGTAAATTCTAAGTTTTTCAGTGCAACTCACTCATATACAATGTACTACACTGTGCATTTCGTCTAATGCGGGTTTTTCAGTAAATTCTAAGTTTTTCAGTGCAACTCACTCATATACAATGTACTACACTGTGCATTTCGTCTAATGCGGGTTTTTCAGTAAATTCTAAGTTTTTCAGTGCAACTCACTCATATACTATGTAGTACACTGTGCATTTCGTCTAATGCGGGTTTTTCAGTAAATTCTAAGTTTTTCATTGCAACTCACTCATATACAATGTACTACACTGTGCATTTCGTCTAATGCGGGTTTTTCAGTAAATTCTAAGTTTTTCAGTGCAACTCACTCATATACAATGTACTACACTGTGCATTTCGTCTAATGCGGGTTTTTCAGTAAATTCTAAGTTTTTCAGTGCAACTCACTCATATACAATGTACTACAATGTGCATTTCGTCTAATGCGGGTTTTTCAGTAAATTCTAAGTTTTTCAGTGCAACTCACTCATATACTATGTAGTACACTGTGCATTTCGTCTAATGCGGGTTTTTCAGTAAATTCTAAGTTTTTCATTGCAACTCACTCATATACAATGTACTACACTGTGCATTTCGTCTAATGCGGGTTTTTCAGTAAATTCTAAGTTTTTCAGTGCAACTCACTCATATACAATGTACTACACTGTGCATTTCGTCTAATGCGGGTTTTTCAGTAAATTCTAAGTTTTTCAGTGCAACTCACTCATATACTATGTACTACAATGTGCATTTCGTCTAATGCGGGTTTTTCAGTAAATTCTAAGTTTTTCAGTGCAACTCACTCATATACAATGTACTAAACTGTGCATTTCGTCTAATGCGTGTTTTTCAGTAAATTCTAAGTTTTTCAGTGCAACTCACTCATATACTATGTACTACACTGTGCATTTCGTCTAATGCGGGTTTTTCAGTAAATTCTCAGTTTTTCATTGCAAGTCACTCATATACTATGTACTACACTGTGCATTTCGTCTAATGCGGGTTTTTCAGTAAATTCTAAGTTTTTCAGTGCAACTCACTGATGTACAATGTATTACACTGTGCATTTCGTCTAATGAGGGTTTTTCAGTAAATTCTAAGTTTTTCAGTGCAACTCACTCATATACTATGTACTACACTGTGCATTTCGTCTAATGCGGGTTTTTCAGTAAATTCTAAGTTTTTCAGTGCAACTCACTCATATAATATGTACTACAATGTGCATTTCGTCTAATGCGGGTTTTTCAGTAAATTCTAAGTTTTTCAGTGCAACTCACTCATATACAATGTACTACACTGTGCATTTCGTCTAATGCGGGTTTTTCAGTAAATTCTAAGTTTTTCAGTGCAACTCACTCATATACTATGTACTACACTGTGCATTTCGTCTAATGCGGGTTTTTCAGTAAATTCTCAGTTTTTCAGTGCAACTCACTCATATACTATGTACTACACTGTGCATTTCGTCTAATGCAGGTTTTTCAGTAAATTCTAAGTTTTTCAGTGCAACTCACTCATGTACAATGTACTACACTGTGCATTTCGTCTAATGAGGGTTTTTCAGTAAATTCTAAGTTTTTCAGTGCAACTCACTCATATACTATGTACTACACTGTGCATTTCGTCTAATGCGGGTTTTTCAGTAAATTCTAAGTTTTTCACTGCAACTCACTCATATACTATGTACTACACTGTGCATTTCGTCTAATGCGGGTTTTTCAGTAAATTCTAAGTTTTTCAGTGCAACTCACTCATATACAATGTACTACACTGTGCATTTCGTCTAATGTGGGTTTTTCAGTAAATTCTAAGTTTTTCAGTGCAACTCACTCATATACAATGTACTACACTGTGCATTTCGTCTAATGCGGGTTTTTCAGTAAATTCTAAGTTATTCAGTGCAACTCACTCATATACTATGTACTACACTGTGCATTTCGTCTAATGCGGGTTTTTCAGTAAATTCTAAGTTTTTCAGTGCAACTCACTCATATACAATGTACTACACTGTGCATTTCGTCTAATGCGGGTTTTTCAGTAAATTCTAAGTTTTTCAGTGCAACTCACTCATATACAATGTACTACACTGTGCATTTCGTCTAATGCGGGTTTTTCAGTAAATTCTAAGTTATTCAGTGCAACTCACTCATATACTATGTACTACACTGTGCATTTCGTCTAATGCGGGTTTTTCAGTAAATTCTAAGTTTTTCAGTGCAACTCACTCATATACAATGTACTACACTGTGCATTTCGTCTAATGCGGGTTTTTCAGTAAATTCTAAGTTTTTCAGTGCAACTCACTCATATACAATGTACTACACTGTGCATTTCATCTAATGCGGGTTTTTCAGTAAATTCTAAGTTTTTAGTTCAACTCACTCATATACTATGTTCTACACTGCATTTCGTCTAATGCGGGTTTTTCAGTAAATTCTAAGTTTTTCAGTGCAACTCACTCATATACTATTTACTACACTGTGCATTTCGTCTAATGCGGGTTTTTCAGTAAATTCTAAGTTTTTCAGTGCAACTCACTCATATACAATGTACTACACTGTGCATTTCGTCTAATGCGGGTTTTTCAGTAAATTCTAAGTTTTTCAGTGCAACTCACTCATATACAATGTACTACACTGTGCATTTCGTCTAATGCGGGTTTTTCAGTAAATTATAAGTTTTTCAGTGCAACTCACTCATATACAATGTACTACACTGTGCATTTCGTCTAATGCGGGTTTTTCAGTAAATTCTAAGTTTTTCAGTGCAACTCACTCATATACAATGTACTACACTGTGCATTTCGTCTAATGCGGGTTTTTCAGTAAATTCTAAGTTTTTCAGTGCAACTCACTCATATACAATGTACTACACTGTGCATTTCGTGTAATGCGGGTTTTTCAGTAAATTCTAAGTTTTTCAGTGCAACTCACTCATATACAATGTACTACACTGTGCATTTCGTCTAATGCGGGTTTTTCAGTAAATTCTAAGTTATTCAGTGCAACTCACTCATATACTATGTACTACACTGTGCATTTCGTCTAATGCGGGTTTTTCAGTAAATTCTAAGTTTTTCAGTGCAACTCACTCATATACAATGTACTACACTGTGCATTTCGTCTAATGCGGGTTTTTCAGTAAATTCTAAGTTTTTCAGTGCAACTCACTCATATACAATGTACTACACTGTGCATTTCGTCTAATGCGGGTTTTTCAGTAAATTCTAAGTTATTCAGTGCAACTGACTCATATACTATGTACTACACTGTGCATTTCGTCTAATGCGGGTTTTTCAGTAAATTCTAAGTTTTTCAGTGCAACTCACTCATATACAATGTACTACACTGTGCATTTCGTCTAATGCGGGTTTTTCAGTAAATTCTAAGTTTTTCAGTGCAACTCACTCATATACAATGTACTACACTGTGCATTTCGTCTAATGCGGGTTTTTCAGTAAATTATAAGTTTTTCAGTGCAACTCACTCATATACAATGTACTACACTGTGCATTTCGTCTAATGCGGGTTTTTCAGTAAATTCTAAGTTTTTCAGTGCAACTCACTCATATACTATGTACTACACTGTGCATTTCGTCTATTGCGGGTTTTTCAGTAAATTATAAGTTTTTCAGTGCAACTAACTCATATACTATGTACTACACTGCATTTCGTCTAATGCGGGTTTTTCAGTAAATTCTAAGTTTTTCAGTGCAACTCACTCATATACAATGTACTACACTGTGCATTTCGTCTAATGCGCGTTTTTCAGTAAATTCTAAGTTTTTCAGTGCAACTCACTCATATACTATGTACTACACTGTGCATTTCGTCTAATGCGGGTTTTTCAGTAAATTCTAAGTTTTTCAGTGCAACTCACTCATATACAATGTACTACACTGTGCATTTCGTCTAATGCGGGTTTTTCAGTAAATTCTAAGTTTTTCAGTGCAACTCACTCATATACAATGTACTACACTGTGCATTTCGTCTAATGCGGGTTTTTCAGTAAATTCTAAGTTTTTCAGTGCAACTCACTCATATACTATGTACTACACTGTGCATTTCGTCTATTGCGGGTTTTTCAGTAAATTCTAAGTTTTTCAGTGCAACTCACTCATATACAATGTACTACACTGTGCATTTCATCTATTGCGGGTTTTTCAGTAAATTATAAGTTTTTCAGTGCAACTAACTCATATACTATGAACTACACTGCATTTCGTCTAATGCGGGTTTTTCAGTAAATTCTAAGTTTTTCAGTGCAACTCACTCATATACTATGTTCTACACTGCATTTCGTCTAATGCGGGTTTTTCAGTAAATTCTAAGTTTTTCAGTGCAACTCACTCATATACTATTTACTACACTGTGCATTTCGTCTAATGCGGGTTTTTCAGTAAATTCTAAGTTTTTCAGTGCAACTCACTCATATACAATGTACTACACTGTGCATTTCGTCTAATGCGGGTTTTTCAGTAAATTCTAAGTTTTTCAGTGCAACTCACTCATATACTATGTACTACAGTGTGCATTTCGTCTAATGCGCGTTTTTCAGTAAATTCTAAGTTTTTCAGTGCAACTCACTCATATACAATGTACTACACTGAGCATTTCGTCTAATGCGGGTTTTTCAGTAAATTCTAAGTTTTTCAGTGCAACTCACTCATATACAATGTACTACACTGAGCATTTCGTCTAATGCGGGTTTTTCAGTAAATTCTAAGTTTTTCAGTGCAACTCACTCACATACTATGTACTACACTGTGCATTTCGTCTAATGCGGGTTTTTCAGTAAATTCTAAGTTTTTCAGTGCAACTCACTCATATACAATGTACTACACTGTGCATTACGTCTAATGCGGGTTTTTCAGTAAATTCTAAGTTTTTCAGTGCAACTCACTCATATACAATGTACTACACTGTGCATTTCGTCTAATGCGGGTTTTTCAGTAAATTCTAAGTTTTTCAGTGCAACTCACTCATATACTATGTACTACACTGTGCATTTCGTCTATTGCGGGTTTTTCAGTAAATTATAAGTATTTCAGTGCAACTAACTCATATACTATGTACTACACTGCATTTCGTCTAATGCGGGTTTTTCAGTAAATTCTAAGTTTTTCAGTGCAACTCACTCATATACAATGTACTACACTGTGCATTTCGTCTAATGCGCGTTTTTCAGTAAATTCTAAGTTTTTCAGTGCAACTCACTCATATACTATGTACTACACTGTGCATTTCGTCTAATGCGGGTTTTTCAGTAAATTCTAAGTTTTTCAGTGCAACTCACTCATATACAATATACTACACTGTGCATTTCGTCTAATGCGGGTTTTTCAGTAAATTCTAAGTTTTTCAGTGCAACTCACTCATATACTATGTACTACACTGTGCATTTCGTCTAATGCGGGTTTTTCAGTAAATTCTAAGTTTTTCAGTGCAACTCACTCATATACAATGTACTACACTGTGCATTTCGTCTAATGCGGGTTTTTCAGTAAATTCTAAGTTTTTCAGTGCAACTCACTCATATACAATGTACTACACTGTGCATTTCGTCTAATGCGGGTTTTTCAGTAAATTCTAAGTTTTTCAGTGCAACTCACTCATATACTATGTACTACACTGTGCATTTCGTCTATTGCGGGTTTTTCAGTAAATTATAAGTTCTTCAGTGCAACTAACTCATATACTATGTACTACACTGCATTTCGTCTAATGCGGGTTTTTCAGTAAATTCTAAGTTTTTCAGTGCAACTCACTCATATACAATGTACTACACTGTGCATTTCGTCTAATGCGCGTTTTTCAGTAAATTCTAAGTTTTTCAGTGCAACTCACTCATATACTATGTACTACACTGTGCATTTCGTCTAATGCGGGTTTTTCAGTAAATTCTAAGTTTTTCAGTGCAACAACCTCATATACTATTTACTACACTGTGCATTTCGTCTAATGCGGGTTTTTCAGTAAATTCTAAGTTTTTCAGTGCAACTCACTCTTATACATTGTACTACACTGAGCATTTCGTCTAATGCGGGTTTTTCAGTAAATTCTAAGTTTTTCAGTGCAACTCACTCATATACAATGTACTACACTGAGCATTTCGTCTAATGCGGGTTTTTCAGTAAATTCTAAGTTTTTCAGTGCAACTCACTCATATACTATGTACTACACTGTGCATTTCGTCTAATGCGGGTTTTTCAGTAAATTCTAAGTTTTTCAGTGCAACACCCTCATATACTATTTACTACACTGTGCATTTCGTCTAATGCGGGTTTTTCAGTAAATTCTAAGTTTTTCAGTGCAACTCACTCATATACAATGTACTACACTGAGCATTTATCTAATGCGGGTTTTTCAGTAAATTCTAAGTTTTTCAGTGCAACTCACTCATATACAATGTACTACACTGTGCA